>NC_135786.1:175775000-176017500 GCF_051106095.1 Pogona vitticeps
TCAGGACCACACATCAAAAAGACCACTGTTAAAAACCCATGATAATGGGTGGAGTAGATCTGCAGAAGTAGGATTTTCACTCATCCTCCAGTTCTAACAAGCCTATTAGGACCAAGGGAAAGTGAAACCAACATGGAGGATATATCGAGAGTCTCCTACCAACTCTCCTCAGACTGAAGAAGCTACTTGGAGTCCAGTTGCCATGACTCAACTTCCACATAACCTTACCTGGATGACTGAGAATCTTCACAGAAATAGTTTGCTATAGTAATTTCAAAACAAGTGGCTAGCTCTAGCCAAGGAAGTTTATTCTACTATGGCAGTTGCAAATGATGGCCAGTCATATTTATTTTATTTATTTATTTGATTTATATACTGCCCATCTGGCAGCCAAGGCCACTCTGGGGCAGTTTACAACAAATAAAAAACAACAGAGTAACAAAATAGCAAATAGCAACATTAATACATAGGAGTGAAAATCAAAACTCCTAAAGTGAAGTGAGGGTAAAATTACAATACAGTAAATACAATTAAAAGCATAAAAAAACATGGAGCATGGCAGTATGATAGAAATTATATTATTGGACACTATTGTATCAGAGTATAGTTTGTTCAGCAAAGGCCTGTCTAAATGCTCAGGTTTTTAGTAGCTTTTTGAATGTGCCCAGGGAAGGGGCTGGGTGGACTTTGGGTGGAAGGGAGTTCCATAATTGTCATGCTACCACCGAGAAGGCCCAATTTCTAGTGGTTGTTTTCCGGGCCTCTCTCAGGGTCAGAACTCTCAGCAGCTCTGCTGCGACGACCTTATAGGATGGGCAGACCAAACTGGAAAGAGATGCTTGGCCAGATATCAAGGTCCCAAACTGTTTAAGGCCTTATAGGTTAGTACCATAACCTTCAAACTAGAATGGAAGCGAATGGGTAGCCAGTATAAGGCGGCCAGGGTGGGGGCAGATATGTTGTTATTTTCTAACCCCACTCAGAAGTTTGACCACTGCATTCTGGACCCACTGCAATCTCTGTAAGCAGTCCCAAGGGCAGCCCCACATAGAGGGCATTATAGTAGTCTAATCTCAAGATTACTAGCACATGGACCAGCATGGTGAGGGACCTGGTGTTAAGGTAGGGGCATAGCTGGGCAATCTGCTTTAGGGGGAAATAAGCAGATTAAATGACAGACACTATCTGAGATGTCACTGATAGCAATGGGTCCAAAAGCACACCCAAGCTACGGACCTCATCCTTCCCCCTCAAAAAAAAAAAAAAAAGAGAGAGATAGGGATGCACCCAGACCACAGACACTGGGGGGGGGCACCTGCAGGATTTCCATCTTGTCCGGGTTCAGCCTCAGTCTCTTGTTCCTCATCCATCCCAGCACAGTGATGGAAAAGAGATGCAGGTTTTATAATTTTCTTCCTTTAAAATTATAATATTCTGACTTTCCAGGTTTCTGGAGATCTAAATCTTATATGCCACAGATCTTTGTTACTCTAAGCTCTGTAAAAATGTTAGTCATAGCAACGAAGACAGAGTTTGTAATAGAGCTTGAAGAGTTAGAGAAGCTGATGTTGCTTGAAATCATTGCAACAATGGAAAGACTTATACAATGATACTGTCATAGGTGCTATAGGAGGTGCAGGCATGATTACTTCATTCATCTGAATAAGTGTGCTTTTACAAAAGCTTGTGCAAAATAAAATCAGTTACTCTTATAAGTGCTACATGACAAGTCTCTGGCAGGCCTTGGTAGGCAACCCTTGCTGGCATACAGACAGCCACCCAACCTAAAAATAATTCTAGCCAGTAACAACAGACTGCCTGCTAGAGACACTGACACAGGAACCAGGCCTTGAGGCAAACTCAGAAGTCAATTCTGCCCGCATATTTTTATTTATTTTATTTTATTTATTAGATTTGTATCCCACCCATCTAGACTACGTGTACTCTGAGCGGCTTACAGTAAAAACATGAAAACAACATATAAAGAATTTATATTTACACAGGAAGCACCATCAGAAGACCTAAAAGCCTAATCCACATTACTTGGGGCTCATCCTCTAGTGTAATTGATGCCATCTTTTGTCAGCAGTGCCCCCTGGATTTTATATTGGACATACAGGTCAAATCATATATTAGAGAGTAAATGGGCACAAAATGAATATTCCACATCTAAGCACCTTATTCAGCTGAGTCCACTGAAACTGACAAGAACAAAGAATTTAGTCAGTATTTCTTACATCACCAGCTGGGCACAATACACAACCATCATGATGAACAGCAAAGCTTACTGTTCATGAATATTTCTAATCGCCTTTTAAAGCTGGTCCAAGCTGGTGCCCATTGCTTTGCTTTGTGATAGCAAAATCCACAGTTTATCTGTCTACTGTGGGAAGAAGCACTTCCTTTTATCTCTCCTCAGGCAGTAGAGAACCTTTGTCTGAGCACTGGTACAATGAAAAAAAAGAAAAGAAAAGAAGGCAATAAACTTTTTTCCCCTCACACACCCACTCTTTTTAACCAGGAGAGAATGTTGCACAAAATACAGTTCGGTAGATACAATAGCAAAGATTATAAGCATAGGATGACAAAATGCAAGTAATCACCCCTTAGACAGTACAGCTGTGGCTTAATATGCAATTCATTGTGCTTAGACACTTGCCTTCTCCTTTTCGGGTTTCTTCATGTCATTTTGTCTCATTCACATTGAAATTACTGGCCCCATTCAGGAACTGATTGGATAGAGTCAGGGATCAGTCATTTTTAGAAAGTTATAAAAGATGAGGAAAACACTGCACTCCCGAAGTAAAAAGGCAGACAAACAGTTTGCCAACCCGTCTCATGGTCAATAGAGAACAACTTAAAGCTTGATTATGGACATTAGCGAAATATATGGCTGAGAGGTATCTTGACAGAGTGATGTTTTCTCTAAAAGAATAAAGGCATCAAAGTCCATATACAAAATGTGTTCAGTTGTAAATTAGAACAAATATATTTTTGATACTTTGAACTTTTCCTCATGGGAAAATGGCAATATTATTCTTTGTCAGGTGAAAGCTGATATTGAGGGGGAAATCATCTTGCATTTCATATGGAACAGTGTTGTACCCAAATATGTTGGCACTCTTCACTTTAAAGTTGTCAACACGGAAAGAGGTTTAAAATAGATGTTGAAAAGTTACTCTTTTAAATATATGTGTACAGTGGTGCCCCGTATAGCGAGGTTAATCCGTTCCGGATTAACCTTCGCTATATGAAAACATCGCTGTGCGGGTAAAGAAAGCCTATTGGAACGCATTAAACTTAGTTTAATGCGTTCCAATAAGCGTCCAAACTTACCCCTCCAGCGATGTTTTCGTGTCCGGTGGCCATTTTGGAGCCGCCGATCAGCTGTTCGGCGGCTCCAAAATGGCTGCCGGACGCCCCAATCGTCGCAAAGTGAGTGCGGCGATTGGGGCTGATCCGTATAGCGATCCCCAAAAAGGGATCGCTATACGGATTCTTTGTTAAACGGTGCGCTCGTTAAGCGAGGCACCACTGTATATATAACTCCCCAAATTCTTGGGTGATTTGGGGAATTGTAATCACAAAAAAGCATTATTTTTCCAGCTCTGCTTTGAAGAGGATCTAGCTGTTTGTAAGAGGCAGCAGGGCCATATCACTCCATCCCTAACATCAGGAGGACTCCTTACACACTGCATGGGAATAGCTGTGATGTGGAACATTACTGTATTGTAATGAACTGATTGACCAGGGCCAAGCATGGATATAAGCTTGTGGCACCCAATGTATTAACTGCATTATTAATATAAAATGGAAATAGAGAGCTAAAAGGTTGATTGCATTTGTTTATATCATTTTATTTAGAAAATAAAACTTCTCCTTTGTCTTTGTAGACAGAAGAAGATTATAAAAATCACCGAAAAAGTAGTAAAGCACTGAAAGACGATAAGGCAGCAAATGGAGTAGGGCAGTGCAATCCTATCAGTCAACTAAAATGTTTTCATAAAGATCCAGTAGCAACGCAATCACAGTACTGGTACCAGTTGCACCTCCATTTGTTCTTGTCTGCAAAGAGCAGAGAAGAGGGTGTTCTGCTAGTCAGTCCCATGTGTCGCCGTCACACAACGTAGCCAACACTAGGTCTTCCCTGCAAACAATTTCCCTTTGAGAGGAACTATAGTTTAATGCCCTCCACGAGAATAGACCTTTGAACAATGATTTGTACTCTGCCCACACCTTTCTTCCACTCTTTCCAGCCCATCATTTCCTATCCAGAATAATTGAGTTAGAGCCCATTTCTTTTTCAAATCATTCACTGTTTAAATATTGCTTATCATACCTGTTGTGAAATAGCTGTTAGAGAATGCATTAATGCAAGATTTACCTTCTTGCACTGGAGGCTAGACTTACATGGAATTATTGTATAGGATACAAACTGTGTGATCTCATTTAGACAATTTAAATATCTCATCATATTCCGAGAAACTGTTGCAACACAATCAGCACTGTGTGCAGTTATGAATATGTAAAGTGGGGGTACATATGAAATAGCATGGTTTGTACCCATAATTTCTGCATGGTTTCTGTATCTATTCAAATGGAAAAATCAAGATGAAATAAGATAGTATTTATTTAATTAGAGCAAGTTATTTAATTATTTTTCACCGCCCTTTCACATATCCTTAACTCTCAAAAATATCTATAATCCTGATACTGGTTTTCTTTCCTCAGTGAACAGGAGATTTGCCTGTTGTTTTCATAGAAAAATATATAATTTTTTTTTAAAGTGATAGGGCCATAGAAATGAAACTGCCAGCATTCCTTTTCTCTCAGCCACTGAGTTGTAGGAAAAAAATGCAAAGCATAGCAATGATTTCCTCCCAGATTTGTATGGTTTCTTTTCTTTTCCTTCCTATGTGGTGTTTTCCATTAGATTATTTCAATGATGTGGAGAGGGGGGATTTTCTGCTTGGGTAACAGTCTATCCTCCTTATTATTTTACCCAGGCTTCATGCTCTGGAGAGGACACTCCAGCTTTGCATACAACATTGAAATAACAAGGGAAGTAGCAGTTACCGGTTATAGGTCTCTGCTTGATTGGTGTAGGGCATGACACCAGGGGCTACTTCCAATGGTGGGAGAGGTGATTGCACCTCACTAGCTAGCTACCACCTGCTTTAAGCTGGGCAGTTCTCAGCCAGTAAGGTGCTGCCTCACATCGGTCTGTTAACCTCATGGGTTGCATGGGGTTTAGCGTGAAAGCCAACAAGCAGATCGATAACCCTGCACCATGCAACAATCATAAGAAAACTTCTGCCCTGAGGTTGGGCATCTGGGATGTTCAGACAATGATCTCTGGCTTTTCTGATGACCTGCAGGAAATAGGTGATGGATGCATGACAGCTGTCATCAACATGGAACTGAGTAGGCTGCACATGGACATTGTTGCCCTGCAAGAGACAAGATTGCCAGACTCAGGCTCTGTCAAAGAAAAGGATTTCTCATTCTTCTGGCAGGGAAAACCATTGAATGAGACCAGGGAATATGGTGTTGGCTTTGCGGTCAGAAATACTCTGCTGTGATCCATTGTTCCACCTACTGCGGGAAGTGAAAAATCCTGTCTTTTCAGCTCCACTCATCAGCAGGACTGGTCACCCTCATTAGTGCATATGCACCAACACTGTCGTCTACAACAAAAATCAAAGACAAATTCTGTGACGATCTGGCAGCTACTATAAAATCCCTGAGAGAGAGCCACTGTTCATTCTTGGAGACTTTAACACTAGAGTTGGTGCTGATCACAATTCTTGGCCCACTTGTCTAGGCTGCTTTGGCATTGGGAAGATGAACAAAAATGGCCAACACTTGCTGGAGTTTTGCTGTTATTATGGTCTTTGTGCCAGCAACATGTTCTTTAGTATGAAGCTTCAACAAAGAGTCTCATGGAGACATCCAAGATCCAAGCATTGGCATCAGCTCAATTTGATCCACACTAGACGCTCGAGCCTTCCTAGTATTACGATCACACACAGTTATCAGAGTGCTGATTGTGGTGCTGATCACTCTCTGGTGTGTAGCAGAGTAAAACTGCGAATAAAGAGATTGTATCACATGAAAAACGAAGGAAGACCATATATTGACACCAGCAAGATTCTCAGTCAGAGAAAAGTGGAGGAATTTGCTCAAGCACTTGAGGAAACTCTTCCAGGCCTGGCTGGTGCAAATGCACCTGAACGACGGGAACATTTCAAGAACGCTGCTTATAATACCGCCTTGTCCACATTTGGCAAGAACACAAAAAAGGCGGCAGACTGGTTTGAAGCCCATTCAAAGGAGTTGATGCCAGTCATCGAAGAAAAGAGGAGAGCTCTAGCAGCATACAAAGCCTGTCCTAGTGAGTGCAACTTGCAGGTCCTTCAAGTTGCTGATAGCAAAGTCCAACAGACTTCCAGGACATGTTCTAATGATTATTGGCTTCAGCTCAGCTCTCAGATACAGACAGCAGCAGACACAGGAAACATCAAGGAAATTTATGATGGTATCAAGCACGCTTTATGTCCTATACAGAAGAAATCAGCTCCCTTGAAGTCTGCTACAGGCGTGATCATCCAGGACTGAGCACAGCAAATGAAATGCTGGGTGCAGCACTACTCTGAGCTATATTCTAGAGAGAATACAGTAACTAAAGAGGCATGAAATAACATTGAGTGCCTGCTTGTCTTGGAAGAGTTGGACAATGAACCAACTTTAGCAAAAATAGAAGCAGCCTTGGATTCCCTTGCCTCCGGCAGGGCACCTGGGAAGGATAACATCCGTGTTGAAGTGCTGTAAAGAGATCATCACCACTGAGCTGTATGAAGTCTTCTGTCTTTGCTGGGGGGAAGGTGGAGTACTGTAGGATATGGAGGATGCAAACATTGTAACATTGTACAGTGGTGCCTCTACTTACAAGCTTAATCCGTATTGGAATGGTGTTTGTAAGTTGAAATGTTTGTAAGTCGAAGCACCATTTCCCATAGGAATGCATTGAAAACCAATTAATCCAATCCAGCTGAAGAAGTCACCAAAAAAGTAAGAAGAACACAGCAAGCCCAGTCAGAAGGTGCTCCATTGCTGAGGTTTGAGAAGAAGAAGAAAAAACTCCAGAAACAAACAGCAAAGCTACCAACAACACAGCACAGAAACATACCCGCCCCAGCCAAAACCCAGCCAGAACAGTTTTTAAAAGGCGAAAACAGCTTACCTCCCTGCAGACACAGACACACTAACATGCTCACTCCGAAACAGAAGGATCTCACAAGCCTCTGATGACACACCCTCTAACTGCCGAGAATGAAAGAGCTCCAGTACAAAGCAGCCTCATCACCACCTACAGTTAGAAACCTGAATTGCTCACCTTTTTCCCCTGCCTTTTTTCTGTTCGTAAGTGGAAGCTCTATTTGCAAGTCAAAGCAAAATGTTGCGACCAGAGCTGTTCATAAGTCGAAATGTTCATAAGTAGGGATATTTGTAAGTCGAAGAGTCACTGTATAAGAACAAAGGCGACAGGGGCGACTGCAATAACTACCATGGAATCTCTCTTCTCAGTGTCGTAGGGAAGCTGCTTGTCTGTGTTGTGCTGAAGAGGCTCCAGGAGTTTGCAGACAGAGTCTATCCAGAATCATAGTGTTGATTTTGAGCTAATAGATCCACCACTGACATGGCATTTTCCCTCAGACAGTTGAAGGAAAAATATAGGGAACAACAACAGCCACTCTTTGTGGCCTTGATAGATCTTACAAAGGCCTTTGATTTGGTTCGCAGGGACAGCCTTTTTAAAATCCTTCCCAAGATTGGATGTCCACCTCGACTACTTCACATCATCAGGTCTTTTCATGAGGAAATGAAGGGCACTGTAGTTTTGATGGCTTAACATCAGATCCCTTTGACATCTGAAGCAGAGTAAAACAGGGCTATGTCCTCGTGCCAACTCTGTTTGGGATCTTTTTTGCTGTCCTGCTGAAGCATGCTTTTGGAACTGCAACAGAAGGTGTCTATCTCTGGACTACATCAGATGGAAAGCTCTTTAATCTCTCCAGATTGAGAGTGAAGATCAAAATCCATCTGAAATGCATGCAGGACATCCTATTTGCCGATGATGCAGCTATTGTTGCCCATTGTGCTGAAGACCTCCAACAACTCATGAATCATTTTAGTACAGCCTGCCAAGATTTTGGATTAACAATCAGCCTGAAGAAAACACAAGTCATGGGCCAGGGCGTGGACTCTCCTGCCTCTATTATCATCTCTACACAAGAATTATGATTTTTTGTACCTTGGCTCAACGATCTCTGACACACTCTCTCTAGATGTCAAACTGGATAAATGTATTGGCTAAGCAGCTACCATGTTCTCTAGACTCACAAAGAGAATATGGCTTAATAAGAAGCTGATGGCATATACCAAGATCCAGGTCTATAGAGCCTGTTTCCTGAGCACATTCCTGTACTGCCGTGAGTCCTGGACCCTTTGTGCATGGCAGGAGAGGAAGCTGAACATGTTCCATATGCATTGTCTCTGACACATATTTGGTATCACCTGGCGGGACAAATTTCCAAATAGAGTAGTCCTAGAATGAACTGGAATTTTTAGCATGTATACATTACTGAAACAATGGCGATTACATTGGCTTGGGCATGTCATGAGAATGGCTGACAGTTGGATTCCAAAAGGTCTCATGTATGGAGTAGTAGTGCAGGGAAAGTGCCCCAGAGGGAGCTACAGCTGCTGTATAAGGGTATCTGCAAGCGGGATCTGAAAGCCTTAGGAATGGACCCCAACAGATGGGAAACCTTGACATCTGAGCATTCAGCCTGCAGGCAGGTGGTGCATCATGGCCTCTCCCAGTTTGAAGAGACACTTGTCCAGCAGGCCGAGGCAAAGAGGCAGTCCCGGAAGCAGCAAAATCAGGAGACAGATTGTATTTGTCTTCATTGTGGAAGAGATTGTCACTCTTGAATTGGTCTTCTCAGCCACACTAGATGCTGTTCCAAGTCTTCTGTTCAGAGCAAGTTACCATAGTCTCTCGAGACTGAAGGATGCCTACCTACACGCTGATGTCAGTATGGCTGTTGAAACAGTTTGCAATTACTGGCATTGCTAGTACTGGAGGCTGGGCAATGGTGAAGAACTGTGTGCATGGATGATAATTTTGTAGGAACAAGGAGCTCAGTTTCTCTCTCAGTGCTGCCATTGCCCAAACCATCCTCCTACACCAATACCATTTTCTGGATGGAACACATGGCAGGCATCCTCAATCAAATGAGAATGACTCACTCTGAACACATGCCTTATGGCTGCATGGGCAGCCTAGGGTGCTGAGAGCCAAGGATGGGCTGACCAGGGGTGGTACTGCAGCTAAATAGGTCATAATGATGAGTAGTGTGGATGGAGAATGGAGTAATGGGGAGGTTCCAAATGTTACATCAGGTGTGTTATTGCAACCAGTACCTTGGCATTGTGTATAATGAGATTCAGTTGCCACTGGCCATCTAAAGTCACAAGGCTTGGATCACCGGCAGCCAGGAGGGTCATTCAAGTGTTAACTGGCCAGGAACAGGCTGTTGAAATGACATCACAGACCTGGGGCTTGTCTGAGGGGGTCAGGATCAGGCTAAGTAGGTACTCCTTGCACCTGACTCAGAAATCCGCACTACAGTTGGCCCCTCTGCAGGATTTGGGAAAGTTAAAGTTAATGAGTTTAATAAAGTGTCACCCTAGTTAAACCTATCACCTGCGTCTTGTCTCCTTATTTCTGGTGTGGGCAGGCAATGCAGGAGGGTTGTTTTTGTTCACTCTTTTGTGTTAAAAACTGCCTGAAAGAAGGAGAAGGAGGTGATGATGACAATGAGTTTTGATCTTACTGGTTTCTTTTATTTTGCTTAGTTTTGCTTTGAAGCCTTACTTTAAAGGCAACAAGAATCCCTAAGCAGCGATACGATAGGGACACACTTCCTCTGGATGGGGAAAATGTAAAATTAAAAGAGTGATCCTTTGGGTATAGCAGTGAATTAAAGAGGCTGGGAGGATGTGTGTCTCTTGTTGTCACTTGACTCAGAGATCCAGTCTTTGATAACTGCACAACCACATTGCATAGGACAATGTCAGAGCAATGAAACTGGATGCTGGAAGGAGAATTGTTTTTAACCAGCAACCAACAATTGCACTTCAAGTGGCAGATTCCCTTCCAGCAGAGGATAAACATTGCTGTTGATGTTGATCTACTGCTGGATGTTGATCCTCAGCTTCCTCTGCCCTTGTGACACTTATTATTCTTTTAAAAGATTGCCAGTACAGTAGACAAAGTCATTTTTCTTTATCCTACAGCAGTCACAGAGTTCCAAAATGTTAGTTTGCAGATGTTAAATTTGGAAAAATTAATATTTAGACTACCACTTCCAGTCCCTTTTCCAAGCTCTGTATGGAACTGGTTGCTCTGTGGTGGCATCTTTGTACTATTTTTAAGTATGTGTGTTAGCAACTGCATAAACTAAATTGTGTGAATTACTCCTCCACATAGATTCTATAAAGTATACAAAGAGTGTAAATTTCTTTTTTCTTTTTTACAAACTACCTTCATTTCTATGGTCGTTAGAAATTACCACGCAGGTCAGAAAAGTGACAAAGGTCCATTTGGAGCCCAAGAATGAAGGATAGGGACAATGGATTTTGTCATATGTAAATACCAATTATGCAGCTTTGCTGTTCTATAGCTATATTATAGCAATTGTCCGATCATGATAACCTCTCCATTGGAATATGTGGTCCATCTTTGTTTGTTTTCTCTGTGGTGATGTTTGTGTCATACCTAGCTAATCAAGCCCTTAAAAATATATATATTTTCAGTTTGAAAAGTAATGTTAAGACAAAGACATATTAAATAACTGTTATTGAAGTGGTACCTTATGAGGGAACTATTGTAACCTGTTCTGTGTTTTGTCTGGTGGAATCAACTTATAATAATATGATTTTCAAGGGAAGTGAGATATTTGAGGTATGGTTTTACCAGTTCTGCCTCCCACCACCCAGTGAGTTTCCATGACTGAGCAGAGGATGTAAACCTAGGTTTCCAGTGTCCTAGTTTGTCACTCTGCCCACTAAACCATATTGGCTACCAGAGGGAGCTCTTAGGAGTAGATGAATCTGTTAGTTTTGCTTTCTCTCACGTACTCTTTCCATCTTGTTTATGAAGAAATTTTGATAACTGCATATTTTTTAAAAAATCTGAATGAACTCTCACTATTGTCTCAGATCAAATTAAAGAAGTACAACTAGTCATCTGATGCCACATGCTGATATTATCAGCAGGTGTGACTATCCCTCTAGTTTGGGATACTACATCACTAATTCAATGCTGCTCCCAGCACAAAAATATAGAAATGGGAAGTCCACTGTCATGTAAAAGCCACAGTTTTGTTTACCACACTCCCCCTCTAGCCATCATCGCATAGATGTAAGAAATTTTAAAAATTAAAAAAAGTCCATCCTCTCATGATAAACAAGGGAGGGGAAAAAACAGGCCAAACTAATACTGAATTCACAGCACTGTTGTAGAGGAGTGTTATACCAATTCCAAAGCTTGACCCACACTACAAATAGGGGAATCTGTTTCAATTTGTGTTTACATATTTCATCTGTTTTTGGTCTAAATTAGCAAGGAGATGTGTGTGAGGAATTTTAAGTAGCTGTTCTAGCATATCAGGCAAAAATGAAAGAAAAGTAAAAAAGACAAAAGACAAAAACTTGTCACCTTAAACATTAACTGTTATATTTTAGTGTAACATTAATGTAAGTTTATATTTAAAACATTTAATATAAACAAATATTTTAAAAAATAATAGTCTTTAGATGTCACAACTTTTTTTGGTCTTTTTTATGTTTTATCTTTTTCTTTTGATTTTGCCTGATTATAAATGAAAAGCATGTTCAGCTCATGAGCTCTAGATTTCCCCACCCACCCAATACTGGGCATTTGCAAAATCAAGTTAGGAACAAATTTGGTACAATATTATAAAAGATGTCTTACATTTAAGGCCAAATTGTCATGCTGAGTCCCAAGCCATTTTTATTTGAAGGTCTTCCACTGGAGAAATATTAGCTTTGACAGGATTTCCCTTTCTATCTCATTATACTCAGAGCTAGCCTGCAGAGATATAGTTTCATCCCCCTCCTTCTCATTCTCTCCTACAGGGAAGGAAGAAAGAAAGAGATCAGAATGGAGACCCCCCCCCTCTGAAAATCAGTTCTGTGAAACTGGCCTCCCTGCTGCTAACAGGCAGTGCTGGCAGCAAAAAAAGCCATGTTACTTTCTCTCTCTCTCTCACACACACACACTCACTCCATTTCTCAAATCCCTTTCAATGATAGACATCTATCACTCAAGGAAGAACACTGAATTGTTCAGCTTGCCCAGCTGTTTCCCAATTACAAATTCCTGAACATGTCAAGCTTTAGTAATAATTTCCCGGTGTGGCTCTGAGAAGCCATGACATGCCTGTTGGTGTCTATTATCCCATATTATCCTTGTAAAATTTCTGAGAGTCATCATTCTAATGTGATTACATCAAAGCACCTTTTATTCGTGGATAGTTTTTTTTTTTCAAAGTCTAAAATACCCCATTTAGGATGTATAAACTAGATATTGGCACTGAATGCATTTTGGCATGGTTTGGTGGATCAGGCCCACAGGTGCCTGGATTCCATGCACCACCTCTTCCTCTTGCAAGTGCTCACTCAGAGGACAGGCAGGCAGGGAAGCTTGAGATGCTGATTCTGACAGGGCACCCATGGAAGGAGGTGGGGCACGGAATGCGGGGCATCCGTGAAACACCTGTGGGCCTGAACTACTGAACTGCGTCAAACCGCCAAAACACAGTAAGTGTCCAGCCTTCATCTAAACTTATCTTTTGCACACCATGCAAAAAACCTATGTGTAAAACTTCTGGAGTCTACGGAGAACTCATAGAATTAAAGGACTCTCAGAAAAGTAGCGAATGTACACACTTCTTGAAAAGGTAATTTCTGTGAAATTACACAAAGTGGAAACAAATTCAGTACTAAAATTCTTCTCTGTGAATTTCAAAATTCATCTACAAGACATTCGCCACATATATCTTATCTATATTAGAAATTTTGTATTTAATTTAAATATTAAGGTTCTTTCCTTTTCTGTTTTGACCACAACCGTCACACTTTTTCCAAGTAGCTCCTCCCAGAACTGAACTGAAACTTTCAGACATCTTCCAGAATTCCCCAGGCAGAATTCTAGGAGTGGCAATCCAAAAAAACTTATACACAAACATACACACCTATAGTTTTGAGGGAGGCCTAAGAATGTCACCAGAAGTGGACATGTCTCTTCTTTTTGGTCTTCCCCTCTTCCAGATAATGATGATGATGATGAAGAAGAGATGGGGATGCAAGATGCACACGGGCTGTCAGTGACATGGCAGCGGGATAGCAAGTGCTGGTGTCACTCCAGAAACAAGAGCACTCTGTGCAAGCTGATGAGAGGAGTAGCATCTGTGACATACTTGTCTTGAAGCTGTCATTTGCTAGATGTGGAACAAAGCAGAAGCACTGATAACTTTTAAAATCACATAGTGCTTGATAGATGACATTCACTCAATAAAGCCAAAAGACCTAACATGCTCAGTTTTCAAGTGCTGAAGTAAAATTTCATGTTCAAAGTGCAAAATTCATTTTGTGATCCAACCTGAAATGGAAAATTTAGAAGTACAGTAAAAGTTAAATACTTCTGAATAGTTTAGGTCTAGAGAACATTATGTCCCCAAAATTGGTTTATTATCTAGTTGAACTGTGATGACAGGCACAGTGAGATGCTGCTTTCAGTTTTTAATGTCAGACTCCCTCAAGGATTCATTAGAATTATGCAATAGCATTACTTGTGAGGTTTCTGATTGTCATGACATTCTTCTGAGAAAGGTATTGAAGAGGTTCCGTACATCATTTCACAAAGGCATGAACGATGCAGCACCGGATGATGAGAAATTATGCTAAGATGTTAAGGGTTTCATGGCAAAACCCTTGAAGCTTTCAGTGTTTATTCCATGCGATAGGTAAGGCTTTGTTTATAGTTTTTATTATTATGCTGTACTCAAGGACATGCTCACTTTCTGAGCAGGAAAAAAGGGAAACAGTTGATGAATTGGGTTGGAGCCTCTGCTGTGATTGTAATCAAACTGAAGCAGTTGAAGGGAAGGTTGTGAAAGTAGCTTCAAGCCATCTTTATAGCTCACTGATTCTGGAGTCAGCCAAGGGCTACTTTGGTCCCACATGACAACTAAAGTAGCCCCAAGGCTTTTCTGAATGACATCTTTCTCTGGATGCATACTGGGCTTGGCATTGCAGCACTTGCAATAGAAGATGGCTGGAAAAACTCTTGCTAGGATAAATTTTCCTCAAGAAATAACTTTCATATGAAAGATGGCAGGGGACAGAATATACTCTTTGGGGCTATATAGCTCCAAATAGCTAAAACACAACCAAGGACTGTCATAGACCTATGGTAACTCATCACTGTCTACAAAAGAAATTGAGGGCGAAAGAAGGTGAAGAATGTGGCACATGCCACAGAAGATGAAGCATAGTGGATAGGGGAATTGATTACAGGAGAGAGGAGAGATGATGACAGCTGGTCCTCTACATCATTGCACTCCTTCAATAATGGGAAGTGGGCAGCCTGGGATTCCTTTAGAGATAGAAGATTGTTTCTTAGGCATAGTGCTTCATTTGATACTCATATTAACTTTTCCCCATCTCTTGAGATCTGTTGCTAGAAGAAATGCCCCATACCATGAGAGAATTTGTACATTTGTGAGAGAAATAACATGTGATACAACATGTAACATAATATCACAAAACCATTAAAATGGTTACAGTTGGAAAAATACACACAAGCACACTTCAGTCAATGATGGAAAAGTGCACTTTAGGTAGTTCCTGCAATTAGGTACAAATAATGAATTACTGTAATGAGTGACTTTTTTTGATTTTTGTGGGGGGGCATTAGCAAATGTACAGGTATTCAAATAGCATCAGGGTGGGATTTTTTTAAAACAAGTAACATGTTCTATTTAGTTTTCAAGCATATTGAGTGGAGTTTTCAAAGTCTGTGACATTCTCTTATCAATTTCAAAGAAGAATCTTCAAAACAAATTGCCAGAAGTTTAACAAGTATCATAATGAGCAATGGAAGAAGTTAGTTTTAAAATCTTAGACTGAAATCCTGTTGCACAGTTCTGTGTGTACAGTAGGGAGGATGTCAACAGCAGTGGCAAAGCACCTCTGGTCAAAGGCAAATTTACATTGATTAAAAGTTATTTCAGGGGACAGGCAACTTGTACACAGTGTGATACATGCACCCTGAAATGACCAAAAAGAAAAAGAGGCTTTCATCAGTGGTAAACAGATGATATTTTCCCTGTTGCACACATGGAGCTGCACAAGAAGATTTCATGCTGATAGAATGAATTACTCTTTTAAAATGGATTAGACAATGAATTACTTACGAAAAATAACTTGTCAAGTTCTGCATCAGATTAAATTAGTTGATATAGGAAATGCTTTTTTTTAAAAAGGAGTATTTTGGAATGGGTAAATAGTAATGAAAGAAATCTATAAAAATGAAGTCTAGTTAAGAATGTGTAACTGATAAGTTAGCAACAAGAATGTAAGAAGAGTCTCACTGGATCCGAAAAATAATCCACCTAGGATTCCAGAGGGGGATCCATTAAGGAATCACTCTGTCTGGGGAAGAGTATTACCAGCATTTTGTCATCCCTTTCTAATCCTTTTGTGTTTTTCCCATGCTGCTATTTCTACCCTTCTCAAAAAATGAATCCTTTTTTGAGAATGACAGAAGAATAATGCAGTCTCCACAGGCAGAGGTGCCCTAGTGCTTCACTTCAGTCCTTCAGATACATTGTTTTGACATGGACAGTGACCTATTGAGCAAAATAACTCATAATGGTCCAGCATGTGTTCATTGAAACTTTTGCAGTGGGAGCCATTTTTCATCACCTTTCCCCCCCCCCCCATTTTTTCCCAAGCACTTATACGGCATTCTGATGGTTTGAAACAGAATCAAAGCAAGATACTGCTTACTTTGTTGCTATATCAGGACATAACGTACCCCCCATTCACTGCCATTTGTCAGTGTTGACAGCATCATCTTAATTTATTTGATGTTTTAAAAATTAGCACCCTGACACTAAGAATGCTATTTGTAAAAATAATAATAACAAGACAATTGCTTGTCAATACCATCGTGCTAAAATGGCACTGAATGGAAAGGGTTTTATAAAATGAATGTAAAATACAGTTAGAGCAGTATCCCAATAATGCATAATACTTGCTTGCTGGCTAGTGAATTCTGACTCATTGTGACCCTTCTTAGGGTTTCTATATACTGTATAGATTTTTTAGAAGTGGGATACCATTTGCTTCTGGGGGCACTCTGAGACCATGCAGCTTGTCCAAGTCTCTTCCCCTTGGATACATTGCAAGAAATTGAACTCCTGACTAGAGATGGGGACAAATATAAAAACGGATCGCTTTTTCCGACAAATATAGCCAATTCATTAAATATTCATTGATCTGTATTTGTGGGTTCTAGAAACCCCCACAAATATGAAGGGATGAATATTTACCCATTTTTATTCATCCTTTGTATTAAAAAACAACAACAACACAACATTCTGCCTACCGGCTGTCGATCACCTGATCAGTGGCAGAAAGGCAGCCACCACCCCACATAGCCACCCAATACCACAGCCTACTCCCAGCCCTTCCTTTCCCTACTTCAGGCCCCACCCCACCCCGACCGACACCCTCTTACCTTAATCACTGCTGCCGAGGTCTTCTGGCTTTGGAACCATGCATGTAAAAAGGGAGTCTGGCTGCCTTAGCCTGCCTTAAGGGAATCCAGGCTGCCTTTTGCAAAGATAGCAGCTGCAGCTTCCCTACCCTAAATGAAGCCACAGCTGCCATCTTTGCAAAGGGCAGCCAGTCTCTCTTTTTACATGCCGTGGCTGCGAAAGCCTGATGGAGACCTTGGCAACAGCTATTAAGGTAAGGGGGTGCCAGTGGGAGTGGAGTAGGGGCTAAGGTAGGGAAAGGAAGAGGGTGTGGGGGTAGGCTGTTGGGATGGCTGCCTGTGTGGGATGGCAGCTGCCCATCGGCTTCCGATCAGTTGATCAGCAGCCGGTAGGCAGAATGGGCTTCTGTGCCATGTGGTAAACTGTCCTGGGGAGACCCAATTTGTGGGTGAGTAACTTGGATATCTGATAGTCAGTCTTCACCAATGTTGGAAGGCGTGTTGGGAAAAGACATAGGAAGCTGTGATGTGATTCTGAAGTCTCTAAGTACCTGGGGGGAGATTTCCTGAGGGGTCCTTTTTCTGACGATATAACTTGGGAGTCCGTGATCCAATGTTCACCAATCTTTCAGGAGCTGTACAAAAGGGTCTGAAAAAGCTCCTTTGGAAATTGGGTGTCTCTAGGTGGTTGGGGTCCAGTGTTATAGCAACTTAAAATGCAAATGAATCAACAGATTGATTTGTTGATTCATCAAAGAATATTTGTGTATTCGTAGTCGTTGATCCGCTAACCTCGATGAATAACGGATGAAAATGAATTGCCATTTTTTTCTTTGTCCCCATCTCTACTCCTGAGCACTGCAATGACACTGATTCCACAGCCAAATTTTCCAACTCACTAATCTATCCAGGCAGATTAAATTGGTGTTTCAGGGTTACTTAAAATCAGTTAAAACAGCTGTTTTATGCCTTTTACTATTATGAAATTCTCACAGCTGAAAAAATGCAGAGGGCATTTTTACCAGTCAGGAAACATTTTTATTAAGTTCATAAAAGTATCTTCTGAATAATAAAAATGTCCCCTGCAAAGAGATGCATGCTGAGCTAGGGTAGGTTCAGCTGCCTGGTAAATCAAGATTACATCCCCTAAAAAAGACAGAAGTGATTATGGTGTATGAAACCGTGGAATGCACATGGGGAAAATGTACAGTGTTTCCCAAGAGTGTTGAAAATCAGTTACAATTCTGTTTTTAACTTACAACAAAATAGCAGTATATCGAGATGAAGCCTTATTCAGCAAAATCATTGTTCAACATCACTCAGAAATGTTGTCATGTGCTGTCAAGTTGCCTCCGAACTCTGGCAGTCCTATGAATGAGTTGCTTTAAAAATGTCCAGCCGCTAACAGCCTTGCTTACTTCTTGAAAACTGAAGGCCAAGATTTGGGTCAACTCAGACCTGTACTTCTGGAAAAAAAAGCTCACAAGCAAAAGTCTTTCTCCATCATCTGAAAATTAGAAATATGGATTTGCCACAATTTATTTCTATTAAGCAAATGATAGAAAAGGGCACAAGAGTCCCTTTTCATCCTTCAGTATGATTTGTGTCACTGATGAATCACCAGCAGATAAAATGATGAAATGGTAGAGATTGTGTTGTTTTCCAGCAAATGATCTGAGCTCCAGGTATGCAGAGACAAATTCCTCCCATTGATTGTGTTATTGTACACATCAAATTAGAAAGCACTGTATTTTGAAGTCTGGTTTAATCTGCCATGTTATTTAGTTCACAAGTCTGTGTGGCTCATTTGCCATCCAGCTGCAAGATGAGAAGGATGCAATTTCTGTGTAACCAGAAACTTCTTAGACCTTGTACAGAGCAATGAAACACCTCAACAGTAAAGCAAAGAGGCTTCTGTAAGAAGAGCAAAGCAAATGAATAGAATAGTCTTCAGATAGTTTAGTAACCACATTTTCTGCAGTTAGAAATATTTTACACTTGCCATCAAACATCCCTTCTATCTCTTTTTTCTCTAAAAAAACAAATGCAATATCCTTCTTCCCTTTTCTCTTATTTTCAGAAAAATCCTAAGTCTACAGGAAGTTTGTTTGGTAATAGTTTCCCAAAACTAACAGATATCTTTGTATATTCAGCAAAAAGAGTCTGTAATTATAACAAAATGAAAGAGCAGAAGAACACAAATGCTCATTCGGGTAGGCACAAGGTTATGAGGGGTTAGTCCCTTAAAAGCTGACTTTGAATCAATGTATATCCAGTTGTGTTTGTAATACTGAATGGGGATTGCCAAGTCTTGTTTTCCCAACACGTTCATCATCATTAATAGCCACATGACAGGTGCAACATGACTATTTCCATGCTCTGCCTATTAAATTTGGGAAATACAAATTGGTCCAAAAGTGAGTGGTTCCAAAATAATTACAAAATGTCTGTATTTCAGCAGTTTCATGAGATCACTGCTAAGGCAACAGCTTGATATGTGGGGAATATGACTTGACTGGTGAAAAATTAATTGCAAAGTAAGGGGATAAGTGATATTTTTACTACTGACTTGGATAAGAGAACATTATAATGTGTTCTGCAATAGGCAGGCATGTTGCCAAGCAAAAGTTAAGCTGCCATTTTGTAGTTTAAGATAAACAAAGAGAGGAAGTGATTCTATCACATACATGGTTAGATGGAATCAAACTGGGATAACCCTCGGTTCTACCTACTGGCAAGCTGACTGGGTGGAAAGTATCGGCTGGAAAGTGTTTATTCATAGATGCTAAATTGGCAGAGGCAGTCAGGAATAAACATTGAAGAAAGCAGGTGTTTTGCCCCAGGTCTCTGTCCATCTGCTTCAGAGATGGGCAATATGAAGCCCTTAGAAACATTTTTGCAGCTCCCAAGACATTTTTGTTTTACACACACAGAGAGAGAGAGAGAGAGAGAGAGAGGAAGGAAGGAAGCAAGGAAGGAAGTGTTGAAAAGCCTGGAGTTTGCCAAGAATTAAGGGTTGTTGTGTTTTTTTTTTCTGTACTGAGTACTTTGGGGATCCTCTAAGCCACCTCTTCCAAACAATTAAAAAATGAAGTAAAATAAGAAGTGATCATCTGGGTGCTTTCTAATTTTTTTCTTCCTTTTTAAATTTTAAATGACACCATCCCAATTGCCATTTCTGAGCCAGCTGTCCCTGGATGGAAGTAGAACACAAGTATTCATAGTTTATGGAGGCTAATGAATTAGATTAAATGATAACTAACAAGTGGGAATGAGCCTCTAGTTATGAATAATTACAACTCTTCAATTATGTGGTGGTGGAATTACTAACAACATTTCCCCCTTAGCTAACTGGAGTCCATCAGTGAAATCTTGACAAAATTGGCAGCAGTTCCAGGATTCATCACACATTGTTTGATGACTAAAGATGTATTGGGAATAAACTTTTACTGGCTACGAAAAACATACTGAAATGTTTGCACTGGCAGCTAAAGCATCCTCAGAGTATGCAATTGAGCAAGATATATATTCATAATATTTACCAACAACAACACATAAATGTTGTTTCTTTCATAGAAAATGTACTGCTACCACCGTCATTGCTGACATGATCACAAAATGCCTCACTTAGTCATATATAATATTCTTTATTTGGAGAAATGTTTCATTTTGTATGCATTTTGAAGTCCTCATTATAAGTGCCTTGTTTTAGAATTTAGAATGCAGTGATATGTCAGAGCAATGCATGCTATTCTGATGCATACTTGCCAATATTTCCCTGTTTAGTTGCGTGTTTTTGCTTAGGGACATGTGCCAGCTTTGGCTGAATGGCAAGTTTCAAACTGAATAGGTCTGATTTGGGCTGATTTGTGTAAGGTCAGATTAAAGCAGAATGGCCAGATTCATTTCCAGGATGAGCAAACAGATTTACAAACTGATTCTGATTCAGGGCAAAGATCAAATCAGATGGAGCATAAATTTCTTCATGTTAAACAAAGCAAACTCAGATGTGCCTACTATGGATGGTTCTAATGCCAGCAAGTCTGAAGTTCAGCAGTTCTCCCCCTTTAGGATCTATCATGTGTCCCAATTTCACACATTTTTGATCAAAAAAGTCAAAAACCTTTTAGCGATTTTAATTTTACAGGGAAAGTTACTGGGATGTGATTTGGGGCACAAATCAAACTTAATTGGGAACAAACTACTCGAAAAAAGGAGGGATACTTTTGAAAGCCCTGAACTGGCCTCTAACTATATAGAGGGGAATTCATGCAGAGCCCTACTTCCTGTTAAGAATTGTTCACCAATATTTCAAAATGGATACAAGTGAGATTGAGAAGTCTTTTAAATCCTGACATAATGAAATGCAACATGAAGGTGATATGGCATATTATCCTTTTGAGTCAGAAATATTAGCCACTTATTTTTTTTTTTACTGATTCAAATGTCTTGTTTAATTTTGGCAAGCCCAAATATTAGCATTAGCTTAATTGTTCACAAGAAACAAATATAAAAAACAAAATCCAGAGAAAATTGGACAACAATCTGTCAGATCTGCTTTGACCTGAATTGCTGCATTGAGTAGGGGGTTGGCCTCCATGGCCTTATGGGCCCTTATGGGACTCAATTATTCTATGACTCTATGACTGATAACTAAAGAAAATAGATTTTTAAATATTTGGGGGAAAACAGGTATGAAAAAGACATACATTGTCCTTTTGGGATACAGACACTGAATTCCTCTATGACATGCAGAAAGAAGGTTATTATTGTAAGTTAACAATATGTGCAATTCTCTGAGAAATTTCAGCAGCTTTATAAAACCTTCATTTTTTTCTATTTAATTTCTGGCGCATGTCCTTTGTATATATCAGCAGTTTGATTTCAATGATCTCAGATCTCAGGAAATGGGGGGAGGGTGTTCTATTGTTTGTCAAGTGAGAGAACCTTATGCAGGTATTTACCTCAATTCTTGGATGGGTGGGCCTAATTAGTTGATGGGGGGAGCATGCACACCGTCACTCCCACAATGATTCCATTCACCTGGAATGTCAGCTCTGCTGGTGCTTGTCGCTGAACGAAGCTCCTTTGCCCTCCCTTTGCAATAGGATGAGACACACTATTCTTGTAGTTACACGTGAGGAGGGGGAGCGTCCTTAAAAGGACGGGAAGGGGACACATGCTCAGCCTCTTTTGAGGCATGCATTCCCTGGCAGCAGCTGTGTTCAGCGCTACAGGGATTTTTTGCTGTGTAGCGAGGGAGCTGCGGGGGCGCATTGGCACTCCCCAAGGTTGAAGTGTCGTGTTGGGATCAGCTTTGATCCCCATCGGAGCCTGCTTATAGTAATTTTGTTTTGTTTTTGTTTTTTTAAAAAAGAAAAAGGCAGAAGGAATTGGAGAATAATCTATCTATCTATCTATCTATCTATCTATCTATCTATCTATCTATCTATCTATCTATCTATCTATCTATCTATCTATCTATCTATCTATCTATCTATCTATCTATCTATCTATCTATCTATCTATCTATCTATCTATCTATCTATCTATCTATCTATCTATCTATCTATCTATCTATCTATCTATCTATCTATCTACGTATCTATCTGCTTGCCTGCCTGCCTGCCTGCCTGCCTGCCTGTCTGTCTGTCTGTCTGTCTGTCTGTCTGTCTGTCTAGATAGATAGATAGATAGATAGATAGATAGATAGATAGATAGATAGATAGATAGATAGATAGATAGATAGATAGATAGATAGATAGATAGATAGATAGATAGATAGATAGATAGATAGATAGATAGATAGATCCATAAGCTTCAGGACTTAGATTATAGGCATTCTTCAGTCTTGAGAGTCTATGGTAACGTGCTCTGAATGGATGACTTGGAACAGCATCTGGTGTACATAGCTGAAAAGGCCAATTCGAGAGTGACAATCCCTTCCACACCAAAGACAAATCCAACCTGTCCCCTGTCCAGCTCCCTGATTTTGCTCATTTCGGGACTTCCTCTTTGCCTCAGCCTGCTGGACAAGTGCCTCTTCAAAATTTGAGAGGCCATGATGCACTGCCTGCCTCCAGGCTGAACGCTCAGATGTCAGGGTTTCCCAGCTGTTGAGGTCCATCCCATGTGCTGTCTTTATTTTAATATTTGGACCTGATATACAGGGCCTACATGGACTTCCCGGGTCATTCAAGGCTGACCTATGATCAAAATGTCCGCATGAGAGCTTCAATACATGCGAACATGCATTGGGATGAACCTCACCCAGGCTTATGGCTTCAAACCATGATGCCTGCCTGGCCACTGCAGGGTGAGAGGTTCAACAGTGGCCACCGTATCAGGAAGACAGGGCAGGCTAACAGTTCCCATTCTGGAGTAAGGCAGGTGGTTCAACCCCGCTTGGTCTCCTGGGACTTCAGTGCACGGGGTTCCTATTCCAGAAAACCATGCCGATACAGGCATGAGTGTGCCATCTGTGGTAGAGCCCACTCCAGTTCGAAATGTTTTAAAGGGAGGTCACCAAAGAATAGTTTGGTCCACAGTTATTCCTCAGCATGGTTGAAGAGCCGACTGCAATGTTAGTTACATAAACAGAGCACGTGGGAAAGTCAATAAGGAAGTTTGCAGATCAATGGTTAATGGCTTAGGATTGGTAATAGGACACCCACAGATCCTATTGGACTGACTGGAGGTTTATAGAGGTGATGGGGTTCATTTATCTGAGGCTGGTTTAGGGATTTTCTTGAGGGATCATTGTAGGGGACTGTGTGCCAAAATTTTTGACTGAATGGGGGGAATGGAGCATAGCAAACGTGCCCATTCCGTGGTGGGTAGTGCGGAAGGAAAGTAAATTGGTGAGTGCCCACGGAGTTCAGGCACTGCATAGCGGGTCTGAACTTTCGGCGTTGCAGATTGTGAGGTTACAGTGCTGGGAGGAAAGACCTGCTGGGGCCCTCCCTGGGCTGAGGGACAGCATGACAACAAGGGATGCAACTCACCCATACAGGCTGGGCCCGTGGTTTCTAAGCCATAAGTTATGGCATGTTGATTTAATATAGTGTGGCCCTATTTATACCCCTCACCTGTGTCTCACTTCATTATTCCAGAGTGGGAGGGCAAATCCCTTAGCCATTTGAAGTTTAAGTATGAAGATCCGAAAAATAGACTGTAAGTGGGGTTGTTGAGTACACTTACTGTGATCGCAGGTCTGATGTAAATTCTCCCACTACCTGAGGCAAAAAGCAAAGTGCTTTCCTCCCATTACGTTGTGACAATGACACTCCTTTCCTTTCCCATCCCCAGTGGGAAGAGGAGGATGAAGATAAGGAGCAGAGAAATGACAAAGGTGCCAAAAGGAAGATAAAAGAGACACACTGGATGTGATGGAAAAACTTATCTCCTTTCTCATCTCCATTCCAGAAGATGAGTTAAAAGGTAGCAGTGTCGGTCAACCATCTAACATCCAGGATGAGGATGAAAGCAAGGCACCAGCTTGCCAAGTAGTAGTAGGAAAATGCTGCCAGAGCAACCCTCACAACCGCCAAAGATGCTTTCTGGGAACAGCAGCAGCTAGAAACATTTGCTCATGTTTTGGCACAACTGATTTTCTCTGGAACTTCTCTCATAGGGTCTAGCTGTGAGGATCTGCCAGAATCATGCACTGAGCAAGCTGCCATTTTGGGCAGCTGTTTGAAGCAGTGGCAGCTCACCAAAGCTTCAGGAGTCCTGGTGGGATGGAATAGTGGCAGATTTGGCAACCCACATACCACCTCCTCCCCAATAAGCATGTTCAACCAGTATAATGATGGTTAGATGTTTAAAGTGTAAATGTCTAAACAAACCCTTAATTCCTGGCAACCTCCATACAAGGGAATTCGAGTGTGTGTGTGTGTGTGTGTGTGTGTGTGTGTGTGTGTGTGTGTGTGTGTGTGTGTGTGTGTGTGTGTGTGTGTGTGTGTGTGTGTGTGTGTGTGTGTGTGTGTGTGTGTGTGTGTGTGTGTGTGTGTGGCTTGACTCACATCCTGCATTCCCATCTCCACCACCCATGAGTTTAGGGAAATGTTTGCGTATGGCTGAAGTTGTTCCTTTGATTTCAGTGAACTACAGCTTGATTGCGTTTGTCTGAATTCATTCCAAGAATTAACTGTGCAAATATTCATTCTGTCCTTTTGGTTTCTCTATTCTGACCTAAAGCATTTTGCCACCTTCTCGTAAATGTGGTAGCAGGACAGTTTCCCATTGTCATGCTGTCATTGATACTGTATTTCTTCATCATGTAAAGTTAATCCAGATGACATCTATGAAGGTGTTTTGCCAAAATGTTGACACTTTTATGTAACTATGTTTTAATTTGTATCAGAATGCTCAAGAAAACTTGGTAAACTCAAAACTCCAGGGCCTTTACTGCAGCTATTCTTCAACAATAATTCATATTCTTCAGGACTTTCACCTCAAGCTTGGAATTTGAACAAGCTATAGATCTACCGTGCTAGCACAAATAGGCTTATGGTGGTGTATGAAATCATTTCAGTTATTTCCCTGCATGAGAACAAGAAAAGTATGTTTTCCCCCCTATATTAAAGCATTGTGAACTTTACTTCTATAGTGTGCAGTGCATGTGAAAAATTTCACATTTCATTGTTCATGGTATATTCTAATTTTGAGTAGTCTAATTTTAGTGAACATGTATTTACTCTGCTGTGGCATCGTTCAGATTTTGATACATGAAGTAACAAAGGAAACGTATTTCTCAGCAACATTTAAATACCATTTTTGAAACTATTCAAGATTAAAGTCTTTGCAAAGATTTGAACTGACTATGTGCTAAATGGGCCTAACTGCAGACATTCCCATTACTGGGAATTAATTATGTTGAATTAGATCTGATTTTTTTTTAAAAAAATCGTAAGTGATCACTATGCTATCTTTTATGTTACATTTGTTTCTTCTTTTTTTGGCAGAAAAATACAAGAAAGAAAATATAATTGTGATGCTGATGGGCCAAGGCTGTGACGGGACACCCAAGTCCAACTCCTAGGTGAACAAAAATATTCTACTTGACGGCCTTGGTCTAATTATTGGATGCCTTTGGCCCAGCTAAGACCACTAGTCTCTTAGCCTGATAAGTCTCATAAGGTAAAGGTAAAGGTTCCCCTTGACAATTTTTGTCCAGTTGTGTTCGACTCTAGGGGGCGGTGCTCATCCCCGTTTCCAAGCCACAGAGCCAGTGTTTTGTCCGAAGACAATCTTTCATGGTCACATGGCCAGTGCGACTTAGACACGGAACGCTGTTACCTTCTCACCGAGGTAGTCCCTATTGATCTACTTGCATGCTTTCGAACCGCTAGGTTGGCGGGAGCTGGGACAAGCAATGGGCGCTCACTCCATCGTGTGGATTTGATCTTACGACTGCTTGGTCTTGTGACCCTGCAACACAGGCTTCTGCAGTTTAGCCTGCAGCGCCACCATGTCCCTCATAAGAATGTTATGTAAATAAAATGGAGAGAACCTTATATACCATTTTGAACTCCTTGAACAGCAGAGGCAGTTATCTATGTAATAAATAGTGTAAGACAAGTAGAAAAGAAAAGGGACCTATTCTTGGGTGTAGAAAAATGAGCACTCTGTCAATATATCTAGATTAGGGAAACAAGTTAAACTACCTCTACGCCCTAAAGGCCTCTGGTGGCATGGTTCTTTCAGTTGTGTTTCCAGGAAGGAGCAAATAAATGTTCAGCATGACTATGGATGTGGATAGGTGAGCTCTCTTCTATACAGATCTGGGTTTTTTCATTTCTTTGTTCTTGAAAAATACTTCCAGAGATCTGCAAGTCAGAAGGGAACTCTGCCACAGACAATTTTCTGCTAAACTGTAACACCTAGCAAATATAAAATGGACAGTCTTCATTGGGAATGTTCAACTCAATTATGAGACAGAGCCAGGTCTGACTTCTTTCCCTAAGCACTAGGAAACCTTATCTCAGAGAGAAGGGAAGCTACATTTAATTAAACACACTGAAAGGTTTTCAGCCTGGCAGCTACATCTTTCCAAGTCCTCAGTTCTGAAAAATACTACCAAAGATTTTTTAAAAAAGAAAAAGGTAAATATTAGAAGAAAGAAAGAAAGAAAGAAAGAAAGAAAGAAAGAAAGAAAGAAAGAAAGAAAGAAAGAAAGAAAGAAAGAAAGAAAGAAAGAAATCAGTAGCAAGCTGTACTTTTGCCTCAGATGCAAATATTGCACTGAGATTCTTAACAAAAAGAGGAAGTCAAAACAAATACACAGAACAATACATGGTCCAATCAGACTGAGCTGGTTGTCTTCATGCAGGACATACTGTATATTTTTGGAGTCCCATAGAGGTGACTCTACAAATGGAAATCACTAGATGGGCAATACCGTAATCAGATTGATTATATTCTCTGCAGCCAAAGATGGAGAAGCTCTATACAGTCAGCAAAAACAAGACCTTGAGCTGATTGTGGCTCTGATCATCAGCTTCTCATAGCAAAATTCAAGCTTAAACTGAAGAGAGTAGGAAAAACCACTGGGCTGGTCAGGTATAATCTAAACCAAATCCCTTTTGAATATACAGTGCAAGTGAAGAACAGATTTAAGGAACTCAATTTGGTGGACAGAGTGCCGGAAGAACTATGGATGGAGGCTTGTTACATTGTATACGCGGCAGCAACAAAAACCATCCCAAAGAAAAGGAAATGGAAGAAAGCAAAGTGACTGTCCAAAAAGGCCTTACAAATAGTTACAGAAAATTGAATGCTGACTTCAAAAGAATAGCAAGGAGAGACAAGAGGGCCTTCTTAAATGAAGAGTTCAAAGATATAGAGGAAAATAATAGAAAGGGAAAAACCAGAGATCTGTTCAAGAAAATTGGAGATATTAAATGAACATTTTGTGCAAAGATGGACATGATAAAGGACAAAAATAGTAGGGACATAACAGAAGCAGAAGACATCAAGAAGAGGTGGCAAGAATACACAGAGGAATAGTACCATAAAGATCTGGCTGTTCTGGACAACGCAGATAGTGTAGTTGCTGACCTTGAGCCAGACATCCTGGAGAGCAAAGTCAAGTGGTCCTTAGAAAGAATGGCTAACAACAAGGCCAGTGGAAGTAATGGCATTCCAGTTGAACTATTTAAAATCTTAAAAGATGATGCTGTTAAGGTGCTACATTCAATATGCCAGCAAGTTTGGAAAACCCAACAGTGGCCAGAGGATTGGAAAAGATCAGTCTACATCCCAATCCCAAAGAAAGGCAGTGCCAAAGAATGCTCCAACTACCGTACAATTGCACTCATTTCACACGCTAGCAAGGTTATGTTCAAAATCCTCCAAGGTAGGCTTCAGCAGTATGTGGACCGAGAACTCCCAGAAGTACAAGCTGGATTCCGAAGAGGCAGAGGCACTCGAGACCAAATTGCTAACTTGCGCTGGATTATGGAGAAAGCCAGAGAGTTCCAGAAAAACATCCACTTCTGCTTCATTGACTATGCAAAAGCCTTTGACTGTGTGGACCACAACAAACTATGGCAAGTTCTTAAAGAAATGGGAGCGCCTGACCACCTAATCTATCTCCTGAGAAATCTCTATGTGGGACAGGAAGCAACTGTAAATGTATTCTCTTATTCCTTTCAGATCTTAATGACAATAAAGCAAAGTCAAGATGTTCGACTATATCTCATGTGGTGACTAAGGGATGGGACATTGGGGTTAGGATGAATGAAAAACAAACCCAATGTGGGCTGCTTACATTCATTTTCATCTTCTTCCATTATGTTCTGAAAATCAGCCTCAGAAATACTAATCATCCATTTGAATGAATGAGAGGAACATGAACCTTCTACGTTCATTCACGTCTCTTGCATTCATCACCACTGGAGGTGGCCAGAAACCAGAAAAAATAATGCATAAGGGTGGTTTGTGGGTTGTGGATTGTAGCTACCCACGAACCACCTCAGAACCCTGGAAAAAATGAACTAGTTTGTGATTCATTTTGGGGGGGGGGGGGTTGTGCCTGGTAGAGGGGAACCTAACGCACCACCTGCCCCTATCACCTCCCTATGTGCTCTTGCCATCTCCTCCTCTTCCATCTCCACTGCCACCATCTTTAGAGACAGCAGCGCAGCTTCCCTTCCAGGAACCAGCCTGCTGTCTCTACATAGGCAGGCATATGTGCAGAGAAAGTCAATCTGGCTCCCAGCAGAGAAACTGGGCTGCTGTCTCTGGAGATGGTAGTGGCGAAGGAGGAGGAGGAGGCAGCAGCACCATGTTTATCATTTAGTGGTGCACTTAAGATTGGAAGATGACAAAGGCTCCCTCCCCTGAAAGAAAATGAAGTAGAATAGAAATGAAAATGTCTGACATTCATATCTGTAGCAATCACAACAACACTGAGGGCAGCTCATGTGCCCCAGGCCAGTTGACAAGCCATGGCTTAGTACTATGCACCGTACTGTGAAAATAATACCAAAAAAATGATGAGATAGATAAACCCAACTTGACACTTGTGGTAGTATCAGAAGGTTCCATCCTTCTGCTGCATGTTTTCTTTGATGTTGAAAACATGCCCTGGAGGATTCTCCAGCCCTTGAGAGTGGATTTTTGCATACAGCCATCTAACACAAAGACGTTTCGGAAAGATAAATTTGATAGGTTTCACTATAAACAAGCTGTGCAAGTTTGCTCAGGAGTAATCTCTGTGATCCCAATGAGTGTTGATGGCTTTATACGAGCCGAGAGTGTTTCTTCTGCAGGATTCACATATTTCTATAAGAAGAAACCTTTTATGTGTAATTTAATGCCCACAGTTAAAATGTTTGGATTCTCTGAAATCTCCTACACTAAAGGAGGAATCGTAACACGCCTTTACTATGTGAAGATCAGTGAAGGGAAGCAGTCAGGAAAGAAAACATGCAAGACATTTATTTTTGTAATGCTGAAATAGTCCGACTCATGAGAGGCATCAGTTGCTGGATGAAGTCCAAAATCTTTGGAAGTAAGCAGACAAGCAGCATATTTATATTGACAGATAGAAAACGATATACCAAGCATTCTTTTAAAAAAGCAGAAAATAAATTAAGTGAGGTTTTGTCTGCGGAGTTAATGGATGGACACATGTCTTCCCCACATTTAGTTCCTCTCTCAAATGTATTCTATTGTGTATTCATGCTTGTGAAGTGAGATATAGCTAGGACTGCCAGCTAACATCCCAGACAATTGCTATTTTGCAGGCAAGGAGTCAAATTTCAAAACAAGTGCTGTTGAAGGAGGCAAAAATGTGTGTCTGGTGGCTCTAATGCCTAGGTGACCATATTCATCCCAATCCCTAGCTGTTGTCAGTGTTCAATATCTCAGCACAATGGTGGAAGTGTGGACACTGTGCACCTACATGTTTGGGGAGTCATTCTAGAAATCCATATTTACTGTATGTACCTGTATGTGAGCCCATCTGGTCCACCATCTCTGACATCACACGAGCCCACCCATTGTCTGTGATTCTCAGAAAATGGGAATCTGCTGAGATGACGAAGTCTTCTGATTAATGTATACAAAAGCATTTGTTGTAATATTAAAGTCATTGTCTTGTTAAATGCAGCTTTATTTGCACTCCACTCTGCAGTGTAAATATTCCATTCTTCAAAAGCTTTGGGAAGAATAGAATGGATCCACCATTTATGGCTTTTGAATATTGACTAGGAAGGTGTAGAAAACCCACACATACACTCAATCTTAATAATGTTGCCTAGATGCACAGTTCTGTGAGCAATGGGCATCATCCCAGAGCAGTTTGTACACAAAATGAAAGATCTCATAGCGATGCCATTGGGATTAGAAAACAAAAACATAAATGAAAGAAAAACACATATTTTCATAGTCTTTGAGTTGAAATATATATTTTCACAGACAACTGTGATCATAGTTTGACCCCAAAATGCTATTTTCATCTTGAGTATCATATTGTGAAGAAAGTTTGTGAAAGGAAACAGGAATTAAAATTATATTAATCACGGCTTTTAGGACTAACATCAATTTTAAAAATTAGTTTCGTGTAGGAGGTACGTGCTAATGAAAAGTTGCTAATTAGTTTTAAGATAATTGATAGGGAGAATTCAAAGTATGTATGCAACCAGTTCAGAATACGTCACTTGCACTTTACAAGTGATTTTAAATTGGAGTGTGTGGGGGAGGGGCACACATTATGCATTAGTAGAAAGCTAAGAAATTAATTTATCTATCTATTTATTTTATTTATTGATTTGATTTTTACCCCGCCCCTCTAGACAATGTCTACTCTAATTTATTCTAAAATAAATAGTTATTTAATATTTTATCTATGATCACAATGTTGCTGTATTATTAAATATTTTTGTCATAGCCAGGAGATGTGAGAAATAGACATGGGGATGAATTTTTAAAAAAGGATCATGATATTTGTCAGAAATTGCTGATTCATTAAATATTCATCCCTTCATATTTGTGGGCTCTAGAGACCCCATGGATATGAAGGGATGGATATTTCCCCATTTTTATTCATCCCCCATATGGCTTTCTATGGCTTTCCCATTCTGCCTACTGGCCTGCTGATCAGCTGATCGGTGAGCCAATAGGCAGCCACCCACCCCCACAGCCAGCCACCCCTACAGTCTATCCCATGCCCCCTTCTTCTCCCTACCTTAGCTGCTGCCTCTGCCCACCCTCTGCCACCGCACCCCTGCCAATGCACCCCCACTGTAATCACCGCCACCATCTCCAGCTGGCTTCTGCAGCTATGGCCTATTGAAAGGGACAGTGGCTGCCCTTTGCAAAGATGGCGGCTGTGGCTTCATTTAGGGTAGGGAAGCTCCAGCTGCCATCTTTACAAAGGGCAGCGAGGGGGCGGCGACGGGGGTGGGGGTCAGTTTTTTTAGTAACCCTGCACAAATCAATGAATAAATTCCTGCTTCATCAGTTCATGGGGGGGAGCTTCGTGCTTCATGAACATTGACAAATCATAAAGCAGGATGACTCGCCAAAATGGTGAGTCATCCCCACTTCTAATGAGAAACCTTAGGGCCTCCAGATCCAGTCAGCATAGTTGGATTGAAAGGTTCATAGGATGGCAGTCTACATATCTGAAAAGCCAATGGTCCAACAGACCTGTTTAAAGCCTTAAGAATGGGGAAAGGGTGGTCTGCAGAAAGAGAGTGAATATACTGTTGAGAGTTCATTCTTTAGAAAAGACAGATATACAGTTCATATTTTGTTCCTCCGTTTCCAGGAGATTCACCATTTTAAAAAAAAAGAAATATCAATGGGCAGTTAAGTTTTAACTATGTCATGTTGTTGCTTTCTGATTTCCTTTGTGCATCCTTGATTCTTATTTTTCCAAAATGTTCAGCCCCTTTGACATCATTTCATCAGATGTTTTGACCTTGAGTGGGAGCTTCCCAGATTACATGGCAAATACAGTGTATCCTTAAGTCATGTATTTTTTCCTCCATGCTGTTGAGCACCTGAAACAAGCTCTCCATTGTAAATATGCTTTGGAAGACGGTCATCCGGCATGATGGCATGGTCAGCCTACTTAAGTTGTTATGGTTTCTAGACTGGAAACATGCTTGTCATTTGTGTTTGCTCCAGGACTTTGCTATTTGCTATTGAGAATTCTCCAAAGATAGACAGGTGAAAGTGATTGCATGGCGATGATAGATGGTCCAAGTCTCTGCTCCATACAGTAGGGAGGATAAAACAACAGCTTTGCACATCTTCAGTTTTACAGACAGATTGATTACATATCAATTCCGCATAGATGATCAAAGTCTCATAAAGGCAATGCTAGCTTTAGAGATTTGTGAGGTCATTTTATTGTTGATGAGAACACACAGGAGACAAAGCTGTCAAGACACATGAACTTATCCCCTTCAAAAAGGAGATACAGTACCTTATGAACCATTTTCTCATACAGTAAGGTACATCCTGAGCAAGTTGGTACATCACCACCACAATACTGATCTTTAGGCCAAAATTGTTGCAGAAGGTGAAGAATAGATGAAGACTCATCTGTACATCCAGAAGTGCAGCTGCATTAACACAACAATCTTTGCAAATGAGACTTTAGTTAAAGACTCCAGATGCTGCACATTGAACAGGTTTCCATTGATGTTGTCGTTGAATGAGTTTTTCAATTTCCTTATCACTATGTATGTACACACACACACACACACACACACACACACATAGAGAGAGAGAAATACTCTCAGTGACACACACACACATGTATGTATGTATGTATTTATGTATTTATGTATGCGTGTGTGTGTGTGTGTGTGTGTGTGTGTGTGTGTGTGTGTGTGTGTGTGTGTGTGTGTAGTCAATGTAGTCGAATCAATAACCAATGTCAGGACCATGGGAGCATCCAGGTTACTTTGTTATAGTTTCAATGTCAAATTAATACATCTGTAAGGAGTGGATCATATTTTCTGCAAAACCTCAAGAGAAGCAAACCATTGCTATTACATTAAATGCCACGCTTTACAAGGACTCCATATCTGGTGACCTGTACAATTGGGTATTAAAATAGTCAGAGATGATCAGCTTGTCTGATTTTGCCACATTATCAAGGGTGAAGTAAATATCATCATAAAATTTGACTTTGATGTCATCCTTATGAGTCATAATTGGGGCATAAACACTGAGAAGCATAGCATATGTCTTTCCAGAAAGTGGGAGTCTAGAAATCATCAGACTGCCACTGAAGCTTTTTGGAAATGTGCTAACTTTGTTGACAATCTGATTTAGGGTAGCAAAGCTGACTCCACTTTCATGACAGGTTCCTTTGGGCCAACTGCTCCAGAAGAAAGTGCAGCCGGTGCCTGCTTTTTTTTTTTTCCGTTGCCATTCTTTTGAGATACAGTGGACCCTCGACTTACAGACGGCTCGACTTACAGACTTTTCGAGTTACAGACTTCTCTGGTTGCAAAATTTAGATTCGACTTGCAGCCGGAGAATCGACTTACAGACCAGAAAAAAACCAAAATGGAACAAAAATAGAATAAAAACTGCCAGTTATGGGATTAATCGGTTTTCAGTGCATTGTAGGTCAATGGAGATTCAACCTACAGACTTTTCGACTTGCAGCCACTGCTCCAATACGGATTAATTTTGTAAGTAGAGGGTCCACTGTATGTGTTTCACTAAGGTCCACAACGTTAAGACTATGGTGTCCAGGTTTTGGGGCCATAAGGTCCATTCTCATCTGAGGTCTGTTATTCTGAAAAAGAAGGAACATTCTATGTTCCAGTGATAACCGGGATAGACTTTCTTCTTCTTTTATTTTGTGAATTTCTACCACAGAATATAGGATACCTGCAAACCACAGCAGGTGGCCAGGGTATGGTGGAGCACACAAAGTTTATGGCACCTTTTCTAGCCCCTTCCTCAACATGGAGGTGAACAGTATGATCCTGAGAAGAGCTGCTCAGACACTCAGGGTACTGCTGAACTCCACTGCCCAATCAATCCAGTTGAGAGTGACCCTATACTATGAGCCATCTGTAGGCAAGTCTGCAACTACAGCTTCCAGTACAGTATATCCATACTTGCCTCTTTGCTACTTGTGTACTGCCAGAGGACTTTTAAAAAAACAAATAACAGATAGTAGTAGGGTAGTCAGATGGTGAAATGATGAAATAGTAAGATGATGGAAATGACTTGTGTCTGAATTTGTTTAAAGTGATGAAGAATCACACAGCCTCAGCCTCATTCTCTCCTCCCAGTGACCACCATAATGCAGTGGCAAGAGAACGTTGACACGACTGAAGATGGGGCTGAGGACCAGTGGTTGACCAGGATTTCCTCAGTGCTGTACCCAGCTCAGTGCTTACCAATATATCACAGGCTTTTGGATGACTTTCTTTGGATCCATAATGGACTATTCCACATTATTAACAGCACCAGTCTTTGCGTGCTGGGATGAGTATGTCACTGAAAGTCACTGAGGGCCAAACCCATTGTTTTACTGTCATCTGGTTTAGCTCATAGTGAAAGGAGAATCTGATCATCAAAGGTATACGCATGCACAGGCACTCCAAATAGTTTTAAAGAAGATAACTGTCTCAATCAAGGTATTCCCAGTTTTGTTTTCCAGCTGCAACTGGAATCAACACCCAAGGTTGTCTCTGTATGGCTTCAGAAAGTGCAGAAAGGAGATTCCTGCTTGATCTCTGAGGTAACTGGCCTCCAGGGCTATCTGAGGAATGGCCTCTCTGCGAGGCACAGAGCTACCCAGGTGTGGCTGCTTTGCCCGCCCGTTTGGAGAGGATGAGACATCATGAGACTTGGGCGCGTGGGTGGGACAGAAGCCTTGAAAGGCTGCCCAGCCCGGCATCACCCTCTTCATCTCTAGCAGTTGGCCCACCCACCCACCCTCTATAGTAAGAATGAGAGTAGCTGGTTGCTTCAGGGCTGGATGGGAATTTTTGACTTGTAGCTGAATTGGCCCTACGTGCAAGTGGCTTTTTGCCCATCCCATTCTTACTAATGAGGGCAGTGGTGGTAAGTTAATAAATTAAATAGGTCACAATGGCAGGTAGTGCAAAAGGAATAGGTTCAAGTGAGTTCAAAAGGGGGCAACCAAGCACCTGTACTCTCAGGTTGGAATTAGCAGAAGTTAGCTGAGGGGAGGGGAAGCAGGGTACTCTGGTTACATTACGCCCGGGGGCATGCTATATAGTAAGACAGCACACTTGCTTAATAGGAATTTACTAAAGCGAGGTCTAGATCGGAAAGTCTTGATAGACTCCAGGCACAGACCAGAATTTGCACTAAGTTAGGCTCCCTTGTGAAAGGGGAATTAAAGTTTAAAAGTTAATAAAATTGTAGCCCAGTTACCCCATATCATGTGTCTCATCTCTTTATTCCGGGCTGGGCGTGCAATGTTTGCTGCCTGGAGCACACAAAAAAGGCATTCCACACTCACTCATCCACCTCAAGGTGTATATTATCCAGAGCCAGCCACATTATTTTGGAATGCAAGGCAAAGCAGCACCAACCATATCTCCCTAACTGTTGAATAAAATTACAGCAATAAATAAGACTTCAATGTTTGCTTCTTTTTTTTTACCACATTGAAAGTTACTGCCTAAGGCAGCCCCCACTTTCTGCTGAATAGTAGAGGCAGCCCTATTCTTGTTTCCAGCTTTCCTGTCACTGGTATTGAACTAAAATCACATTGCTGGTTTGTTCATGACCAGAATCCTATTGGAATTTTTACTCTAGAATACATAAAAACAAGTAATTCATGGTAGCTAATTGCAGCTAATTGAAGAAGGTGCTGATTCCATACATGGTTGCTCGCTCAGTTGCAAAACAAATACTTAGCCATAATTTGTTACTACAATGTATGCAGTTTCATTTACTCTGGAGTAAAATCCCATTTGAATTCTGCCCATGATGGTCTAAACCAGTGGTTCTTAACCTTTGTTACTCGGATGCTTTTGAACTGCAACTCCCAGAAACCCCAGTCAGGACAGCTGGTGGTGAAGGCTTCTGGGAGTTGCAGTCCAAAACTCCTGAGTAACCCAAGGTTAAGAACCAGTGGTCTAAACCCAATTTCCAGTACCATCTTAAGTTCATCCACTGAATTGATAGGACTTGCATAATTTGACATGCCATGGTCTCAGAGACCACTTTTATTAAGGTTAAGAATTAACTGAACTATTTGAACTTTACCACAGTTTGATCCATTCATCTGTATATGATACAGTATTTCTTTCTAGTCTTGTAGATCAAAACAAATGTCGTTCTTATGGTTGTTGTGGGTTTTTCGGGCTCTTTGACTGTGTTCTGAAGGTTGTTCTTCCTGACGTTTCGCCAGTCTCTGTGGCCGGCATCTTCAGAGGACTGGAGTAGGAACTCTGTCCATGCTCTGTTGGTGTTTGTTGGATGGTATTTATAGCTTTGGAACAGCTTTTGTCTTTTTTCAGGAGATAGGGTGATCAGCATATTTTTTGTTGTGATAAGGGAGGGGGATGAAGAGATTATCTGTCACTGTGATTGATAAGTGACATTAGCTGGTCTTTTTTGTGTAAAGATCCCTGGCCCTTGTGGCTGGGTAGGGGTCGTTGACCTTTTGCAGGTTGTATTTTTCAGAATGGGTCGACAGGCCATGTTTAGTTTTAGGCCTTCTTCTTTCCTGATGAAGTTTTGTTTATTTTTACAGATTTCAATGGCTTCCCTGTGCAGTCTAACATACAGATTGCTGGTGTTGTCCAGTACTTTAGTATTTTGAAATAGAATTTCATGCCCAGCTTGTTTAAGGGCATGTTCAGCTACTGCAGATTTTTCCAGTTGTTTTAATCTGCAGTGTCTCTCATGTTCTTTGATTCTGGTGTGAATGTTGCGTTTTGTGCTTCCGATATTCAGTGGTGCCCCGCTTGATGACGATAATCCGTTCCAGGAAAATCACTGTTAAGCGAAATTGTCGTCAAGAAAATAAAACATTGGAATGCATTGAAAACCAGTCAATGCGTTCCAATGGGGAAATACCTCATTGTCCAGCGAAGATTGCCAATAGAGAACCGCCGATCAGCTGTTTTAAATCGCTGTCTTCTGAAGCAGGGGTCCAGAAAGCAGCCATTTTGCAAAGGGAGGGAAGCCATTTTGTGGAGGGAAGCCATTTTGCAGAACCAGAAAAATCATCATATAGCAAACAAACGGTTCGCGAAGCAGGCTCCTAATCAACATAATGCAGATTTCCCCCATTGGAACCACCATTTTGCAAGCGATTTTGATGTCATGCGGGGTAAGCGTCTAGTGGGGCACAACAGTATACCTATCCACAACTACAAGGTATCCGGTACACTCCTGCATTGGTGAGGGGGTCCCTTTTGTTCTTTGCTGATCGTAACATTTGTTGTATTTGTTTGGTGGGTCTCAATACTGTTTGTAGGTTGTGTTTTTTCAAAAGTTTCCCCATGCGGTCCGTGACCCCTTTGATGTATGGCAGAAATACTTTATTTGTGGGTGGCTGTTTTTCTTCTTCAATTTGGTGTTGTCTTCTTAGTTTGATAGTTCTTTTGATTTCATTCTTGGAATAGCCATTTGCCTGTAGGACCGATGATTGAGTTCGGTGCTGAGAAATTGAGCTCCACAGTTCCGATTTGCCCGGTCTACCAGTGTTTTGATTATGCCTCTTTTCTGTCGTGGGTGGTGGTTGGACTTTTTTGTAGGTACGGCCTGTGTGGGTGGGTTTTCTGTAGACCTTGTGTCCCACTAGGAGGTCAGTTTTGCGTATGACCATGACATCTAAGAACGGGAGTTGGCTCTCTATTTCTTTTTCCATGGTGAATTGTATATTTGGGTGGATGCTGTTGAGATGGTTCAGAAATTCTTCCAAATTTTCTTCACTGTGGCTACAAATTGCAAAGGTGTCATCCACATATCGGAACCAGACTGTGAACCCTATGAATGAGCAATTCCCAAAATCTACTGTTGTCAACTGCCTTGCTCAGCTCTGTAGCTTTTTTTAGGGAGTCAGCCCATCTCATATTTGGTTGTTGTGGGTTTTTCAGGCTCTTTGGCCGTGTTCTGAATGTTGTTCTTCCTAACATTTCACCAGTCTCTGTGGCTGGCATCTTCAGAGGACAGCACTCATATTTTCTCTTCTACTGCCTTCCACCTTTCCCAGCATTAGTGTCTTTTCTAAAGAATTCTGCCTTCTCATGATGTGCTCAAAGTAGGACAGCCTCAGCTTCAATATTTTTGCCTCCAGAGATACTTCAGGTTTGAATTGATTTAGGACTGACTTGTTCATCTTTCTAGCAGTCTAGGGCATCCACACAACTCTCTTCCAGCATCACATTTCAAATGAATCAACAAGAAACTTTAAAGGCAAAAGGGGTTATGATTAAAAGCAAACATAAAAAGAGAGAAAAGGCAGAGGGAAAGCAATTAGAATACATCTCAAGGTTAAGAGGCTAACATTAGAAACACGAATTGTAGGCACTCTACTTTTTCTTCAAATGTAATACTGTAGGTTTTCCACTTTGACTCCAAATATTTGCAGGAAGTGAAGGAGAATGTTTCAGTTTTTCAGTCCATAAGAATATCACTGTGAGAGGTTATATCATTACTGAAGGAGGAGAACCTTACTGTTTTCTCATATTTTCCTCCTGGATCATAATCTGGCAGGGTCTGTTGACAAATTGCCACATTTTGCAGTATTTACTTATGAATAGGAAATGCTCCCCAAAGTGCTTCATAAATCATAAATCAAATATTTAGGCCTAACATACAAGACTATGTTAAGAAAATAGTTGTGTAATACTGTTAGTACAAACACAGGTGTCCTTAACATCTGCCAGGAAAATCATGATGAGGAAAAGACAGTGTCACCATGCCAGCTAAAAATCTTTTCATCTGATACTGTTACTATCTGAGCAGATGCCTTTTCATGGTTGGCCTCTGGTTAGGCAAGATCTACAGTATATCAATTACTTTTGAACGAGGAGCTAAGGAATTGAAATGGAAACATCTGTTGAAGGAAAACAGCTTCTTAATCGGGACAAGAATAGATTAAAAATGCCTTCAGGATGAGTTTTTCGATCGGTTATATGGCTGAATGTTGTCATTCCTTGGCATTGAGAATGAAGGTTGTTTGCGTCTTAGCAAGCAAACACCAAGCTTATTGTCTGTATGGACATGTTTTGCTTCTCAAGAGAAAGTGTTGGGGACTAAGTAAGAGAATAACTAGAATGCAATGGGGAGCTAGGTGGAACTAGGCCTATGCGAGGCCATGTAGCCTTCCAGTTTTATCACATCTCTACAAAGAGTGAAAGGCATGGTGAAATAATTGCACTGATTGAAGTACCACTGTCTTCAATAACAATCAAATAATTTGTGAATCAGTGCTATATTTTATACTATCATAGTACAGAAGAAACCATGAATGTACTTACTTACTTACTTAAATACCTTTATTGGCATAATACACACATTCAAACATACAAAAGTGCAAAAAGCAGCTTGTGGAAACGGCTCCTAAAAGACTAAGACTTCAGGTTGGATTCACGAGCTGAGTTAGTTTTGATTATGTCCAGCAGAAATTTACCAAAAGCATTCAGAGAATTCTCATCTGTCCGCTGTAGAATAGAACTAAGATAGGCTTTATCGGTGAGCCAGGGCTTTCGTTGTGGTAGAGAGGCAAAAAATTTATCCCTCGTGGCCGAGTGGAATGGGCAATGGAAAAGGATGTGGGGCAACGTCTCTACAACATTCAGCACGCAAGGACAAAATCTGTTGTTGAAAGGAATATTGTTAAATTGGCCCGTTAGCACCGCCGAAGGGATTGAATTACAGCGGGCCAAAGAAATCGCCCTTCTAATTTCGGGGTTGTGCAGTATGGAGATGTAAATCGGTGGCCTACCTACTACCAAGGGGAGATTCCAGAACAGAGGTGAACAAGATCTGTTAGCGGCTCTTAATAAGTCTTGTGAGTTAATGTCAGCCAACCTTTATTTGACAGTTCGTAGGGCAGACTGGAACGGAAGAAACCCAAGGGTGTCCGGGTCTAGCCCGATCTGTTTGATCTTCCTAAGCCAACCATCTACTGGGGGGCAGCTATCTTTTTTTAGATGGTAAAGTAGGCTTGTTTGAGAGGTGTCAAAATACATTCTTAGCCAGTATTTGCAGGTTCTATACCAGGCAACATCCTTGAGTGGGAGTTGTCCCGTTTCGAGGCATAAAGCCTCGTAGGGGATGCAGTTTGGCATAGCCAGGATTCTTCTCAGAAAAGCTGATTGGAAGCTTTCTAGTGATTTATGGTAAGCATTGATCCAAATGGGAATACCATATAGGGCTTGAGAAATAGATTTAGAATTGAATATTTTGAGGGCTGCTGGGATTAGGCGGCCCCCTTTATTGTAGAAGAATCTGGAAATTGCCATTGAGGATATTTTGGCTGACGTTTGTGCCATATAGCGATGGCCAGCCCAGGAGCTGTTGGCTGAAAATAACAGACCCAAATATTTAAAGGTTCTCACCTGTTTCTATTGGATGTCGTTTGAAAGTCCATTTATATATTTTACGGGATTTAGAAAAGACTAAAATTTTCGATTTCTGGTAGTTTAGTTGAAGTTTATTGGTGGATAAGTAGTCCAGACATTTGTTCATTAGTCTTTTTAGGCCCAGCCGAGACCGCGAAATAAGTACCGCGTCATCGGCATATAAAAGGACTGGAATCTTGCAGTCACCAAGAGTTGGAAAATGGCCATCAACAGTCGATAATTCTGGGGCCAAGTCGTTTAGAAACAGGTTAAATAAGGTCGGGGCCAGTGGGCAACCTTGCTTAACTCCCTTGTTTGTAGGGATTTCTTCAGTAAGAAGGCCATCCCATGAACATCTTATTCTGCAAGACGTGTTAGAGTGCAATTGCCTGATGGGATTAATCAGATTAGAAGGAATTCCGGTTCTCTCCAGCTTGGACCAGAGTAACTGCCTATCAACACTGTCAAAGGCTGCTTTTAAGTCGAGGAAAGCTACAAATAATTTTGAGTTGGCTTTAATGGAGTACTTATAGGCTAGATGGGATAGGACAGCGCAGTGGTCCAAGGTGGAGTGGCCTGATCTAAACCCAATTTGTTCAATGCCTAGGATATTATTCTGGGTGATCCAAGTATTAAGATGGATCAAAAGATAGTTGGCATACAACTTGCCTACTATTGAAAGAAGGCTGATTGGCCTGTAATTCTCGGGGAGACAAGGATCTCCTTTTTTGTATATTGGAGCAACGACGGCTTGCTTCCAAGATTCCGGAAGAATTCCACTGGCAATTGCCGTTGAGAAGAGTCCTGCCAGAATAGGGGCCCAGAAATCGAATGTAGTTCTAGAGTATCACTCCATTTTCATATCTGTATATTTGCTCTCTTACTTCATTTCTTTTTCTTGCTTTCTTTTCTTCTATAAAAGCAGTTGAAAGGAAGAACTTGCTTGACTGTATCATGCTGCACTAATCACATATGAGACAGCAGTGTGTCTTCTACTTTAGAATAAAATGATAATAAACTCCAGCTCAACTACCAGGTGCTGCTTTTCCATTTTTTATGGGCTTTTAGTAGTTACTATTCAGCAGCCAATCAAGGTCTCATACATGATTTAACAACCTTTAAATTCTGGAAGGCAGTTCATTACTGCTGATGGATTAAAAGTCCACCTCCATGTTTCCCTCTCCTCTGGTTTTGCTGTTGTTGTTGTAGCTGAGGATTGTTTTGTTGTTCCTGTGGCTTCCACATTGCACTGTGAGGTAAATTATTTCACACAATCACTGTTGCTTGAAAATCACAAAAAGAAAACCTCAAGTTTTTCCCTGTTTTCTATTTGTATGTACAAAACAGTTCCTGTTCCTTATAAGACAGTTCTAAATTGTTCATAATATTTTCAGAAGATAATAATGTCTGTGTAACCACTCAGATGCTGAGGAAAGAATTCACACAGCACGAGGTCTGATGGAAAATTGTTGGCCATACTGTTATTACTGACAGCTGCTCACCCCTGGTGCAGCAGAGGGAAAAATGGATACAGGGTTTGGGTGAAATTGCCTGCTAGTCAGTAAACTACTTGCTGGGCGTAACCAGGGGATGATAGAAAGTGAGTCCCCACTGGGCCCTTGTTTACTGTGTGGACCTTTGCCAGCTGTTGTGAATGCAAATGCTTCTCCTCAGTTGGGCCAGACCCTGAAAGCATTTCCCTCAAGACCCTTTTAAGAAGATCTCCCCAGTGCAATCCCCACTGCCTCCAAATTGGATCTGGTCCAATTTGCACCACAGCCAACCGCATACCAACATGATGAGTATCCATACAAACAATTGATGCACCATCAACCCCCATAACCATCGTCCAAATATACCCACCCCAACCATCCTTAAAGCAATATAGAGGTGTGTGAAACACAAATGATAAATAATGCTAGAGATTATCACCACACATCAACAACGTGATGGTGAGTGTATATACAGGTAAATGATATCATATGCTTGTTTCTGTACCTTTCCTTGGAGTGTAACAGACCAAAAGCATGCATATGTAGAGAATGGATGAAGCTCAGATGTTAGTGAATTAACAAGAGTTAAGAAAGTACTTTTGTCCTCCCCAGGCAGACTGGAGTGAAGATTTCATGCCATTCAATCCCTGCCCCTGGCCAAGCTCGCTTAGACATAATTGGCCTATAATTGCCTTTTCTATGGCTGCATCATATGTGCACTGTATTGAGATACAAATATAAGAAAAAGATAGAGAAACAATTTGCACCATGTTACAAAAATGTTCCCATAGGCTTGGGTAAGACTATGAAAATAATTATCTTTGTGTTTCCATTTGTATCCCTATACCATAAAATCTTAACACAGCCATGGCAAAGAAAATGCAGTCTATTTTCTGCATCTAAAGCAGGAATGCTTAGATTGTGGTCCATGGGATACACATGGAGGCACCCAAAGGTTTAAATGAACCCTACCCTGCACCCCTGCAGGAACAACACCCACCATCCATTATGTTATGTTACATTACATCATCACAGAATGGAGTTATGTTATCACTCCAGGGAGTATGGTGCCATGTTTAGGGACCAGTCAGCTCTCCACACCTCAGTTGATGAGTGTTTAAAAACAAAATGGTCAGTAGAACTCATGATGTTTTTTTCCTTTCCAGTAAAAAAGAATGTTCCCAGAAAATACATTAGGCAGCAGATACAATGAGGGAGATGTAGCCCTCTTAGGTTTGAATCTCTGGAGGTTTCCTAGCCTGTAAACTCATTCTAAAATAAGTGTTCTCTGTCAGAGAAAGGTGTTGGTGCAGACACTGACACTAAAGGAGTGATCTTTTTCCACTGGCTTATCCCACTTCACTGACTTGGAGACAGGAAGAAAAAATACATTGGGGAGAGTGCTAGGGGAGTGGAATCATCATCCTGAAACAGCTGAGCACCCTCTGTCTGACTTGATGCTGTATCCACCATTAGCAAAAGATACTGCATAGCATAGTTTATGAGGCAGTGGAAGATAGGAGGGCCTGGCGTGCTCTGGTCCATGGGGTCACGAAGAGTCGGACACGACTAAACGACTAAACGAACGATAGTTTATGAGCAAATGTAGGACATATCTACCCAATGAAAGGAAGATAAAGCAAAGGGATTGAGCGGGAAGAGCTGGGATGAAGACCTGAGTGGGAGAGGATGGTGGTATCCTCCTCTCCCAGATGTGTCCACCTGAGTACTCGGTCCAGCACCAGGGTTGCTCAGAGGTTTGGGGAGGAGGAGTTGCGATAGTCTATAGGAGTTCCATCTCCTTGACCAGGCTTCCTGTCCCCTTGAGAGGAGGTCTTGAGGGCTTGTATTGTTCACTGGGCTTACGAGACAGATTGGGGATTCTGCTGGTGTACCGACCACCCTGCTGCGTACCAACAGTCTCCCTGCCTGAGCTAACAGAGGTAGTCTCAGACCTGGTGTTGAGAACTCCCAGGCTGTTGGTACTGGGGGATCTCAACATCCATGCTGAGGCTGCCTTGTCAGGAGCTGCTCAGGACTTCATGGCCACCATGACAACCATGGGGCTGTCTCAATTTGTTGTAGGCCAGACACATGAAAAGGGCCACACCTTCGACCTGATCTTCTCAATGGGATTGGAAGATGGTGGTCTGGATGTGGAGGGGTTGGTAGTGACCCCATTGTCATGGTCAGATCACTTCCTCGTCAAGTTTAGACTATTGGCATCCTCTTTTCTCTGTGAGGGTGGGGGATCTATTAAGATGATCCACCCAAGGAGACTAATGGATCCAGAAGGTTTCCTGAATACTCAGGGGGAATATCCATCTGATATGGTCGATGCTCCTGTTGAAGCTCAGGTCACCATGTGGAATAGAGTAGTGGTCCCCAACCTTGGGCCTCCAGATGTTCTTGGACTTCAACTCCCAGAAATCCTGGCCAGTAGAGGTGGTGGTGAAGACTTCTGGGAGTTGCAGTCCAAGAACATCTGGAGGCCCAAGGTTGGAGACCACTGGAATAGAGAGATAACCTGGGCGGTTGACACAATTGTGCCTGTGTCCTCTCCTCACCCACAGAGCCTGGACGTCTCCTTGGTATACATGTGAACTGTGGGCAATGAAGCAAGTGGGGAGATGGCTAGAGCACAGGTGGAGGAAATCACATTGTGAATCTGACCGAACATGACTTAGAGACCATTTTCAGGCCTATTCTGTGGCAATAACAGCACAGCTGAACTTATGTCCATGATCTCCTCTGGCCGGGAGAGCCGGTGGAGACACAAGACCACTCGGCAGCTTGCCATAAGGAATTTGTGTTACATTTTGAGGTCAAATTTTAATGGATGGATTTCAGTTATTGAGACCCAATGATGTGGACAGGGTGCTTGAATCTGTCTGGTTTATCACCACTACGCTCAACCACTTGCCCATCTTGGTTAATAGGGAAATCTGTCAGGGGGATTTGTACATGGGTCCAGGAAGCCGTCAACGCCTCCTTGAGAGAGGGAGTGCTCCCTACTGCCTTATAAGAGGTGGTGATTCGACCACTCCTTAAAAAACCTAATCTGGATCCAGGGCCAGTGGCTAACTATTGGCTGGTGGTGAGTCTCCCTTATTTGGGCAAGGTGCTGGAGTGGGTGGTGGCCGGGCAACTCCAGGCGCTGCTGGATGAAATAGATTTTCTAGATCCATTTCAGTCGGGTTTCAGGCCAGGTTTCAGCATGGAGACTGCCTTGGTTGACTTTTTCCAGGAGAGAGACAGGGGGAGTGTGACCCTGTTGATCTCCTGGACCTCTCAGCGGCGTTTGACACCATCAACCATGGTGTCCTTCTGGATAGATTAGCTGGGTTGGGAGTTGAGGAGCATCTTTTTACGGTGGTTCCATTCCTTTCTGGCCGACCGTGTCCAGAAGGTGGTGCTGAGGGACAATGTCTTGCCCCCATGGTGGTTATGCCATGGGGTTCATCAGGGTTCAATATTGTCCCCCATGCTATTCAACATCTGCATGAAACCATTGGGAGAGGTCATCAGGAGGTTTGGGCTGAGGAGTCAGCAATATGCTGACGACACTCAGCTCTACCTCTCTTTTTCCACCAATCCAGGTGAGGCAGTCTCTAAACTGAACTTATGTCTGGATCTGATAATGGACTGGATGAGGGTTAATAAACTGAAGCTTAATCCAGACAAGATGGAAGTGCTGTTAGTGCGTGATTCATTGAACAGGTTAAAGGGCTGTTTCCCTGCCCTGAATGGGGTTGCACTCCCCCTGAGGGACAGAGTTTGCAGTCTGGGGGTGCTCCTGGACCCCAGTCTGGCTCTGGAGGCCCAGGTGGACTCAGTGGCCAGGGGAGCCTTCCTGCAACTGCAGAAACTGTTCCAGCTGCGGCCCTTCCTGGACGAACAGAGCCTCATGACAGTCACACATGCACTGGTAACAACCCGTTTACACCACTGCAATGTGCTTTACGTGGGACGGCCTTTGAAGATGATCCAGTGATTACAACTGGTTCAGTACTAAGCTGCATGACTGGTGAGTGGAGGAGCTGTGAGAGAACATATTCAGCTGATTCTGGCCAGGTTACCAGGTATTGCCCGGACCCTATTCAAAGTGCTTGTTTTGACATAGTGCTTGTTTTGACAGATAAACCCTAAATGGCTTGGGCCCTGGATACCTGGAGGACCACCTCCTTCCATACGAACTGACCCGGCAACTGAGATCTAGCCAGAAGGCTCTCCTGAAAGAGCCGTCCCTCGGTGAGGTCAGATGGATGGCCAGAGGATCTTTTCGGCAGCTGCCCCCAGTCTTTGGAATGCCCTCCCAAATGACATCCGCCAGGTGCCAACGTTACTGACATTTCGACGCCAGGTTAAAATCTTCCTGTTCCAGAAGTTTTTTAATTGAAGGTTTTAATTTCAATTAATAAGTCATGGATCTAGATCTAGATTGTTTTTCTAGATTATTTTTGTTTTTATTTTTGCTTTTGTAAAGTGGATGTGACTGTATTGGTTTTTAGTGTCTGTTTTAAACTGAACTGTTTTAATTGATGTTGGAAAGCCCCTGGAGACTCTTGTAGAGTGCAGGTGGCATACGGGTCAAATAAATAAATAAATAAATAAATAAATAAATAAATAAATAAATAAATAAATAAATAAATAAATAAATAAAGTTGGTTGTCGTAGGTTTTTCGGGCTGTTTGCCCTTGTTCTGAAGGTTTTTCTTCCTAACGTTTCACCAGTCTCTGTGTCCGGAATCTTCAGAGGACAGGAGTCAGAACTCTGTCTGTGCTCTAAATTAATGAAGGCTATCACACATGTGAAGTGTGGCTGCCTACCAAAATGTGTAGACTAAGACTGGGGGTAGCCATTTTCCCTTGTAATCACTGAAGGCCCACACAGGAAAAAAAAAAACAACATACATACACACATCATAAGTTGTTACGGGGCAAAGCCAATGCATTCTGCAGCATCTTCCCTATGTTGAGTAATCAGCTGAATGAAATGAGGGGAAAGGTGACATGCAAGAGAATATAAATCTAAAATAATCTCATTCTGTGATCTGACAATAGTCTGAGAAGACCTGGGGTGTTTGAGGCTATCAGTGTCCTTCTCCATTCGTTAAAATCGGTCACAAGCTTGGCATTTGCCTTATACGTTCCTGTTATTTCCAGTTTCCCTCTCCTTGCTTTTCAATTTTTTTTAAAAAAAAAATAATATCCCAAAATAGCCATCCTAATCATCTTCTTTTTCTTGGTGCAATCCCAGTCTGTCCAAGAACCAAGTCTAGGCTGCTTGCTGTCATTAAGGCCATCCTCATATAAACACACATGTTCTTGATTCCAGTATGAACTCAGAAATTGTCCAGAGCCAGTGCGCAGCCATAGATCAGAATCCTAACAGCAGCACCATCATCTTTACAAAAGGTCCTCTAAAGAGAATGCCAGACATCCACCACAGCTGAGATTCTATTGTCAGACTAGTAACATGGCTATTTAGAATTTCTCAATTCATCATGGCTATCTGCATCATGTTGCACTGGACTCGATATGTACTTTTATAATACCCAACATGGAAACAGAACAGAGGAAATGTTTTTACTCCGTGCCCATTTTCCCTCTCTCCTTCTTGCCCTCTCCATCCATTGGGGTAAGGCTTTTGAGTCAATTTGGCAGTATCCATCCCTGTGGTAATCATGCTACATTACACAAGGCTTGGGGGAGCCATGAAATATGATAAATTATTTTATGTAGAGTATTGCTTATAACCAGGTCATCAATTAGTGTTAAGCCCACAGTCTCGAGGGCAGTTTTAAAATGGCCTAATTGACACTTCTCCCTTGCTTTCCCCATAGTATCATACACATGTATATTAGGGCTTGGACTAAGTGGGCATTTATTACTCAACGAACCAAATGTAAGTGCAGCTTAGTAATTCAAAATGTAATTGGTTTTCATGGAGAGCAGGAGAATTTCAGGAAACTTGGCACACTGATACTAATGTGCTGTCCCCTGTGCATGCAGATGTACAGCTCTCCTTTGCTTTGTGCCAAGAACCTCCTAGCTTCTGCATTAATGCAATAATAAATATTTATGCTTTTCCCTATTAGGCCATATCCCACGATAAATATGATTTATACTATTTGCTCTATAGTTCTCCCTCCCCCCGGGGGGGGGGGAGAAAAAAATCCCCTTTAAAAAATCAGATTATGGAAATTGTGCAACAATGTGTTGTTACAGCAACCAGTAAAGGCTTTCTTAACTATCCAACTCTCTAGTAATCGTGATTACTGATTTACTGATTAATGTAAAGAATTTACATTTAATACCCAAATTACCTTCATCATTATTCACTAGCTTTCCCATGCTTTTGTCTGTTCTGGGGCTTCCTTAGATGCCCTCATTAATTTTTGAACATAAACAGAGCTTCAGGGAGAGGAAAAAAAGAGAGCAAGAGAGGTTAAGTTCGATGTGGAAACAATATATTCTCTCCCAGCTTGTGCTCTCTCAGCTGCAAATATTTCTGGCAACACTGAAGACAATGCAGAGCTCTCTCTGTTTGTTTTTTGCCTGTTATTACAAGATCAAGGCCTTCAGCTGGGACTTGAGACCTTGCAGGAACAAGTCAGCCCTCAAAGCTATCTGCCTTGGCAGAGTGCTGAATTTTGACTAAAAACCTCTAGCTACGCAGCAGAAAGTGCAGAGACTTACAAAACAGAATTAGTTTCAAGTTTCCCCAGAGTAGACCACTCCTTATTGGTTGTCTGATCAACTGGCACTTACAGTCTCAATTACTCACTCATTGGTAAGAGAAAGAATAAAAATTTTCATTTCCTCACAGTTCTGAACAGATCAGAAACAGCGCACTGCACAAAATATGACCAGGCCTTAACTGATTGTCTGTTTTCAGCAGACTCCTGTAGACTACATTCTAAACTGCATAACCTGCTTTACCTGCATACACAACTGCACACTGACCACATAACTTAACTACTACATAACTAACTCTAACACTAACTGACTAGCAGACTGAAAAGAACAGGGAGGAGGGATCCTTAGGCAGAGAAGTATGGCTCTCTTCAAAATCAGAAGCAAGGAAGGAACAATTGGTTACTGCTAGATTGATTAACAGTCATCCCAGCCAGAAAGGTCACTTCCAGCCAGATCTCTTAAAGAGACAATATACAAGGTTATGTATTTAGCCACCTCAAATCCAGATTTGAATTTTGCATCATAGTTGTTACATTTGCAGAAGCACATGTAGCAGCAGACTGAAATCCTTTCCACTTACCTATCCGGAAGTTCCTTTGGGCTTAATAGGCCATATTTCTGAGTAGACATGGATATAATTGCATTGTACAACTGCATGTGTTGCCTGCTCTGTGTAAGAGAAGCTGAGATCTTGTGGCCCTCATGTTGCTTTAACTGCAGCTTCTATCACCCATCACTATTGGCTGGGCTTCCAGCACAGGTTCAGGAGCTCCACGCTATACAGTGGCATCTCGACTTATGAACTTAATCTGTATTGAAACGGTGTTCACAAGTCGAAAAGTTCATAGGTCGAGGGACTATTTCCCATAGGAATGCATTGAAAACTGATTAATGCATTCCGGGGGAAGAAATAAATACCCCCCCCCCCAAAAAATAAAACACTGCAAGTCCCATGCTGGGACTGCAAAAAAATAAAATAATATAAAATTTTAAAAAAATCTAAAAATAAACATTGGAGCAAGTCCCACGCTGGAACTGCAAAATAACAAAAACAACAACAACAACAACAACAACAACAACAACAACAACAATAATAATAATAATAATAATAATAATAATAATAACAACAACAGAAACATACCCCCCAGCCCAAACCTACCCTCCAAAACGCACCCAAATCAACTTTTTTAAAAGAAAAAACCAGCACTTATCCATCCGAAGCCTCCTGGAGTTTCCCCGCCACTGCATTCGCCACCGCCGTGAGGCTTCAGCCTGGCCAGGGTGCTCAGGCCACTTGTCCCCGGCCGCGGCAGAGGCAGTGGTCGCCCAGTGACGGGAGACTTGAGCTGGCCGGTTTCAGCTGCTCGCCTCCCACTTGCTCCACGCCACCCTCTGTGGGCCCATGGCAGGAAATTCAAATGGCAGAGGGTGGCCAGGAGTGAGCGGGAGGCGAGCTGGGAGGGAAGCGGCTGAAGAAACCTAGCCAGCTCAAGCCTCCCAGCGCTGGATGACCGCTTCCTCCGATTGCGGTGGCGGGGGACCCCCGGGAGGTCTCCCAGGGCTTCCCCGCTGCCATCAGAGACCTCCTGGGGGTCCCCCACCACTGTGATTGGTACCTTCGGAGGCCTCCTGGGGGTCTGATCATGGTGTCAGGGGACCCCCAGGAGGTCTCTGATGGCAGTGGGGAAGCCTGGGAGACTTCCTGGGGGTCCAATCACAGTGACAGAAAAGGGCAGGAAATTTAAAATTGCTCGCATGCCGCCGTGACTGGACCCCCCAGGAGGTCTCCAATGGTGGCGGGGACCTCCTGGGGGTCACCTGCCACCATGATCGGACCCCTAGGAGGCCTCCAGAGACCTTCAAAGGCACTGTTTGCAGTGGCAGGGGACCCCCAAGAGGTCTCCGATGGCAGCGAGGAAGCCCTGGGAGACCTCCTGGGGTCCCCTGCTGCCATCAGAGACCTCCTGGGGATCCCTTTTCCTAACTGTTGGGGTGAAAGAGCAGCCTCTTTGCCACAAACGGTTTGAATGGAATAATAATAAAAAAAAGACAGGGGAAATTTGAATTTCCTGGCCTTTTCCCCTGCCTTTTTTTCATTCGCAAGGCAAAGCTTCATTCGCAAATCAAAGCAACATTTTGGGAATGGAGCCATTCGTAACTCAAAATGTTCACAAGTGGAAACATTCACAAGTTGAAGTTCCACTGTGATTGATCATTTGATCAATGATGCAGTCAAGGCAGATTTTGATGCAGCAAGGAAAAGCCAAAAATCTTAGCGCAAGAAATACAAACAATAATCCTTGCTGCAGTCCCTCTGAATCTAAATAAGTACTTGACCCAACATAAATTGATATCAGTTTAGGACCGAAGAGAGGCTTGTAGAAGTAGAAAACTTGTAATTAATTCTCAACTGCAGTTTCTACTTCACAGCCCCCAATTTAACCTATGTGAAATGTCTGTAGATCCATCTTGCCTTTCTGTCTGGAAATACTTAACTGCAATCTTCTTCTCTCAAGCAAATGTGGATTTTCGTTTATTTTGTTTTCACATGAACACATAGGCTTAGGAATGCAGTTTGGGAACAAGCAAATGAACAAACAGAGCAAGATAAACAGGTCTATCTCAGATCATGTCTACTTCAAAGGTATTCATTGAAAAGCATCTTTCATGTAAGGCAGTCTATTATTTTTTGTAACAACATCATTAATTATTATGAGAACTTTATCAACAATGTGGTGAAGAATGCAACAAGAAATTAACTATTCTAATAAACATATTAATCTAAGTCAAGGTGTGTAAAATACAAACCCAGAGTCCACACACACACACACACACACACACACACACACACACACACACACACACACACAGAGAGAGAGAGAGAGAGAGAGAGAGAGAGAGAGAGAGAGTAAAAAACGGTCAATCAGAAGCCTCCAGGGAAGTGGCAAATAGCCTTCTAGAAAAACAATTTTGATAAATGGCCAGGTGTAGTCTGGAGAAAGGGGGAAAAAATGCCCTACCTCATGGCAACTACATGTCCATAGTCCATGTATAAAAGTTTTCCCAGGTTAGGAGTACTACATAGTCATATATAAGCATAAGGATTTTGGTAGAAGGAAGCAGACACCCATTATCTGAGATGTATTAATTAGCTTAGCTCGGGGTATGTTTACGTGTCATGATACTCCTGCTTATGTGATGAGTTTAGCACACTTGAAATCAATTTTAAAATTTCCACCTACACGTTAAAAAACCCGATTCAACTCCTGATTTATTTCCATAGTATAACTGTACCCTCACTTGAAAGTGCAGGCCATACAATATTCTTCTGCTTCAGTGGCAGCAACATATAAACAAGCAGGGACAGAGTAAATACACATTTACTTATTCATTCCTGCCATTCAGAGAGTTTCTTAAGACAGCTTTGTTAATTACAGGAACACAATGTATAATTAAGAAAATGAGGAAAAACCATAAGGAAAGATAAAATCCTCCCTTCACTCCACCCTTCGGAAGTGACTGAAAAAAAATTGATAAAACAGTTTAATATGCCCAAGGAGATGAACATTCAAAAAGGAGGGAAACATGCAAGCCTCAGGTTGGTGGGGGAAGAAGTGCCATAGCTGAGATGCCAGCCACCATAGCTGGGGCGCTAATGCCCCCCTCTGAGAAATCTCTTTCCATGATCACTACTCACCACAATATCTGTAAAGGTAGATGTCCTAAGAGGCACTTCCAATGATGTTTATGGCAAAGAGGAGAACTTACATGGTAAACAATGATGCAAAGCCTGGTACAGATGAATTACTGCATCTGACAATTAATGAGCCTGTGCCTTGTTTAAAAAAGAGAAATCAATCAGAAGCATCTAAAAACAGCTGGGTCCCTTCAAAAGACTGCAACATTCAGTAAGCATCATTTCAAGTGATGTCCTTTTATTGTTGTTGTTTTCATGTGTTGTGTGCACATGTGTGTGTGTGGCTTTTATGTTCTCTTTGTATAGACTGCTCAGTGCTCTTAGGAGTATTTCAAATTGCATTGGAGTTGATGGGAATATAGTACGGATGGAAAAGGTTTTCTTAAAGAGTGTTTTAAAGTTAACATATACTGTAATTGGTATAAACCTGGTAGTACAAAATAGTACATATATTTGTTTTAAGTTATAGATATAAAAATATTCAGAATCATAGAATCATTGAGTTGGAAGGGACCATAAGACCATCAAGTCCAACCCCCTGCTCAATGCAGGAATCTAAATCAAAGCAGATCAGATAGATGATTGTCCAATTTTCTTTTCAGTGCCTCTAGCAATGGGGACTCACCATCGCCCAAGTTTCCCCAGTTAGTGTTCTAAATCAGAGAACACACACACACACACACACTATTCTGATTTGTGTGGTCCCATTTTTGAATGATATCTCCATCATAATGTGAAATGAAATTATTTTGTCAGTAATTCCTATGCTTTAACTATACTGTTTGTAAAAAAAAAAATAAAGACCAAACATTAGGCATTTTTGAACCACTTTCTCTTAATGAGTGCTCCAAAGGCTTCATTATTTATTATTTCAGTAAGGCTGTAAATGTGTGGGTGGTTCTCTTTCTCTCTCTCAGCATCGACATGGTTTCTTCTGATCTTTGGTTTCTTTCTTGCCCTCCTATGCATGCTTACCTAGAATCAAGCCCTACCGAATTCAATGGGACTTCCATTCAAAGAGAGGAATGTCTAGGTACTGTTAGGCATTTTAATGACTTTGGATTTTTATATTAGTCAGAGCTGAGGATCATCTGCCTTGTGAATGGCTTTTGTGCCCTTTCATTTGATTGGTTCACACAGAAACCACCAAAAGGCTGCATGAATCACTCTGACTCATTACCTACCAGTAATAGGTTGGCCTTTTTTCAATTTCATCTGACTACAAATGTGATTTGAAATATTTTTTTTTCAAAATGTATTATCTTCCAAACTTGAGCTGACAAGAGTATAAATTCCAGAACAAAAGGGTTTTAATTTTTCTTTGATGATGTTACTTCCCCACCAACAATTCCCACAGTGGGAACACAACTCTCATTTATATTAATTACGGGAGGCTGTCCTGTCATCAGCCCTTGATTAGAGGAAGCAGGACTTGGAGCCTTTGTGAGTCAGATCTTGAGCTGGTATAAATCAGCACAGCTTCATTGAGCTTAATAACAAGAAATGAATTATTTCAAATGGAAAATGATCTAAATATCTATTAATGGTCTTTTAATACTTTGTGCATGTATTTGTTTAAATTAGGCACATGACTCTGTTATTTCCATCAGGATCATAGGAGAAAAGTTGCATGTGGTGCCTTTCTTCCTTTACATCCTACAGCTCAATTGCTGCACATACAGAAGAATTAATTGAACCTCCTACATCTTGAAATGTAGCCTGCAGTCTCATAAATACAAGTATTTAGCTCATCAACAACAACGGAACACAAAAATTGGTTGATTAGGTCAAAACAGTATTTGAAATTCAACCCCAACCCTCCAGATGATATTTTGGGTGCATCTTTTTGTACATTAAAGTTGCTTACACACAATGTAGAAGATTCAATGACAATTTTTAAGATAGAAGTCTTTAGGCCTAGAAAACCTGTATCATCAAGGCTACTTTGCTCAGAGTGTCCAAATCTTCTTTAATTAAACATGTGCTTCCTAAAAGGGTGCACACTGTCCTCATATAGCTTGGTGGTTTAGGTGTCTGGTTGTGGAGCCAGAGGCTGGGAGTTTGATTCCCCACTGTGGTTCATTGGCTGAGGCTGGACTCATTGATCCATAGGGTCCCTTCCAGCTCTAAGTTCTAAGATATTATTATTCAAAAATGCCAGTCAATCAAAATTATAAAAAAAACATTGACTAGTATTACATAACAGATCAAATTTTAACCAAAACCCTAAGTATTTGTTAAATATTGGCACAGTATGTATTTTGTGGTTCTGATGGTGTTATTTCTGAGATCTGCAACTGCTTATAATACTGTGTGCAATTTCTTGATATTGTTTTCAAAGCCCCAATGACTGTGGGGACCACTGAAGTGTGCTTCATCCACAAGTGAGATGATTCAATTGCTAGTTCTCTTTGCTTCAGTAGTTTTTCCAATTCTTTATTTTCACCTGTGGCATCCCCTGGAATTACAGTGTCAATGACCCATTCATTCTATTACTGATAAGTCTGGTGTGTTATGTTCAAAGTGTCTATCAGTTTGGATCCAGAAATTTCATAAGATTTTGGTTTTGTCATTTTTGGACACCTTCTCTACCTGATGTTCCCACGGGTTTTGGGATGCTGGCAAGCTATTTTTTTGTGTAATGACCAGTGCACTAATTTTGCCACTCTATCATGTCTAATTTTGTAATCTGTTTGTGCAATCATTGGACATTCACAGATGAAGTATGACATGGTTTCATCTTTTTCTTGGCAGTGTTCACATTTACTGTTGCACTAATTTGCTGCTGTTGTTGTTCCAATACACCTTCCCACAAATCTGCTCTTTTCCTCTCTCTGTTCACTCTGAAGGACCGAGTACCAGTCCCCCCTATAAAACACCTATTGAGTGAATAGGATTTGGCCCTTGTTAATTATTACTTACCTAATTCACACTTATTTCAGTGGGTCTAAGTTAGGACTGACATTGGATTTAGCCCATTGTATCTTCAGGCCCCTCTTAAGCTTATTGGTCAGAAGCTTACTGGTTATTCATATTGGCATAAGTGCAATGGAGCAGATTGGACGAGGAAATGACCACTAGTTAACAAATCCCTTGTAGAATTCCAGTCAGGTGAGTTGTTGTGCCATAGGGGATACAGCTGGCACTTCATCAGCTAGAGGCAATTCATTGTTGCAGTTTACACCATAACACTTACCATCAGCATAACTCATCAGTAGGATTTGAACTCTGCATATTTTGTCCTGTTTTCTTTACCTAGCCTTTCTACCCCCTGTGAGCCCCACTGACCCTCCTGTGATTGGTGGGTGGCTCCTCTTCTATCCTTAAATCCATGAAGTTGACACGGGAATTTGCAAACACAACTGGATTTATTACAATTTGGGATGAGGGACTAACATAAGATGACTCATTTGACTGTCCAGCCTCAGGGCTAGTTAGCACCACTAGCCCTGTGTTCCTTACCTTGCTCCCTCAAGTTAATTTCACTGGGCAAGTGTAGTCCAGTGCTCACCTCAGCAGTGGATGCCATGATCCTCTGAGTCCTGGGGCCTGTAGAAGGGAGGGCTATATGCCCACACTGTATTTGGGGTCTCACCAGGAGATGTTGAAGGTTCCCTGGGAATTCCTGTCATCTCCAGCACCTCAACTGTAAAGGAATAAATCCTCCCTCCCTGACCAGGTGTGGTGCTTGGTGTCTTGGCTCCCAACAGTCCTTTCCCAAATAAAAGGGCTGTGGTGGAGATTGAGGATACTACAGCTTGATCCTCTCACCTTTAGAGACCCTCAGCTCTACCCCCTTCAGCAAGGGGTAAAGATCCAGGGATCTTCTTGAATTACAATGCCCCGTTCTTCCCAGGGGTCTGATTGAGAAGCCTCCAGTCCTCAACTTCTAACATTTCTTCCTATTCTTTTTGGATGTTCTCCACCTCAACCCCTCTTCTTCATATTACATCTGTTGTTTCTCCTACAGCTTCTTGGTCTGCCTCCCTACCCCTTCCAAGTCTTCTTTTATATCCCCTAGCTCTAAGCTGCCCACTGCCATTTCTTCCCCCTCTAGAGGGCAGTCTCCCAGAGGAGTTACAGGTGCAGTTTCCTAGTTTTTTTCTGCCAGTTTTGGGGTGGCTGCAGCACTCTGTTCTGAGAATTGTGTACAATTTGGTGTCTGTTGCAAGGATGTCTCAGTTGTGCTGTCTGTGACCTCAGGCTAGCTGCATACAATTTCTCCCAGAAAAGCAAGCACATCACTCTCCTGGGTCCTGGGCTGAGGCCAAATGCCCACTAGTGGCACCTCTGCCAGCACCTTTACACTCCTATATCATACCCTATAAATCCTAAGACCTTCAATTCTATGATGGTCCTTTAACCCACCCACACTAGCATCTACATTTCTAAATTAACACTTTAGAAATATTTCTTTTATGCCTCCTTTCCCATTTTCTTCCCTTTCCACAGATTCTTTCTATTTGGTCTAGTGTATTTTATATGGTGGGATGTGGTGGCACTGCGGGTTAAACCAGAAAAGCCTCTGGGCTGCAAGGTCAGAAGACCAGCATTGTAAGATTGAATCCATGTGACAGAGTGAGCTCCCGGCACTTGTCCCAGCTCCTGTCAACCTAGCAGTTGAAAAGCATGCAAATGCCAGTAGATAAATAGGTATCACCACAGTGGAAAGGTAACGGCGTTCTGTGTCTAGTTGCACTGGCTACGTGACCATGGAAACTGTCTTCAGACAAACTCTGGCTCTACGGCTTGGAAACGGGGATGAGCACCACCCCCTAGAGTCAGACATGACTGGACTAAATGTCAAAGGGAACCTTTACTATTTTGTATAGTTCCTTCATCCACCCTTACATCTAGGTTGTCTGGACCAGTGGTTCTTAACCTTTGTTACTCAGATGTTTTTGAACTGCAACTCCCAGAAACCCCAGCCAGCACAGTTGGCGGTGAAGGCTTCTGGGAGTTGCAGTCCAAAACTCCCGAGTAACCCAAGGTTAAGAACCAGTGGTCTGGACCTCAGCTCTATGTGAAAAGATCCTTTTGAAATTCTCCACCCAACTTGTAAACAGAGACATGGTATGTGTGTGCCCATCTCACCTAATTATTCCAGGAGAAGAAAAGCTTGCAGCCCTCAGACCTGGGGTTAACCATTAATGGTGGCTGTGTCACAGATGGGTTCTCTCTCTCCCCCCGAAACATGTTTCTTTCTTGTACTCCTAATGCATGCCATAAAAACAGCAATTGTGCTGGAAATCTGGCCACAATTTCCCCTCCTTCACAATGTCCTCTACTTAATATCATTCTGGAGTAGTATAATGATGGTGGTGGAGGCCATGAGAGTAAGGCAGCCAAGCAAATGAGTCCTGTAGCATGGAGTGGGCAAAATCTGTAAAGTGGACTTTATTTCTCAGTGACTAAGACAAAGAAATCTCATAATGTGTGTATGTGTGTTTTAAATGGCTTGTGAGAAATTTTGACACAGCACTTTTATCTTGCTCTTCTGGTTCAGCATATTTCCCAGGGACTATCCATATTCTTCATTCAAGGAGCTGGTCCTGCTGCTTCTGCGCAGGTGCCCACCTGTCAGCTGAGAGGTGGGTGCATGCACACAGGAAGTAGGCCTGGCTTCTGTGCAAGGAGCCAGGCCTGCTGCCTCTCAGGATGGCAGTAGAGATGGAGGTGGCAGCAACTTCAAGACATGGTTACCCCTCAGCATGAACTGTGAATCAGTTCATTTTGACGGGAAGGTATATGATAATTTGTGGTTAATGAGTGGCCATAAACCATTACACCCGTTTTGTGGTTTGTGCCCATCTCTAGTTACAACCAATGTAGCTACTCATACCTAGCATCTTTTCGGTAGCAAGAGTATAACAAAGTTGCAGTTCAAAAATAATTTCAAAAGTTATTTTATTGCTATAACAAATAACACCAATTACTTTTAACAGTTAGTTTTAATGGCATTTTGGGACATCTAGCAGCACTTTTTCAAGCTTTATACAGTGATAAAAATAATGAACAGTCAAGTAAGCAAGATAATTTTTTTCCCAAACATACTGAATAAAAAAAGTTACCGTATTTTTCGCACCATAAGACGCACTTTTCCCCCACAAAACAGGGGGGTGGAAAGTCTGTGCGTCTTATGGAGCGAAGAAAACAGATTATATTTTCCTGTTTTCTTCTCCTAAAAAATTGGTGCGTCTTATGGAAAGGTGCGTCTTATGGAGCGAAAAAATACGGTAGTTTTCTAACACAGGATCAAGTAATGTGAATGAATTATTTTGGGGGACATAAGCTATGTTTATTGGGAAATAAGTTAATTTAGTTTTATTGATTTACAGCTCGTTTTTAATAGCAAATAAATACTCATCATTGTGCCTCTCAATGAACTCTTCCTAGACAATAACTTTGTTCTAATTATAGGACACTATTCCTTACTATCCTTTTTTAAAGCACTCAAATACCATAGTACTGTGGAAGGAGTAAATGTCTTTCAGATGTAAAGAGAACCACTCAGTGCATTCAGGTCAAACTCTGTAGACCTGTGAAAGAAAAAGAGTGATCTGAGGATAAAGTACAATCCAGCTATGACTGAAATTAACAGAAGCAATAGCTTATGGAAAAAGTTCCTGAAGGTATAAAAAGCAGAGAAGAAGTTACAAGCAGCAGATGGTTAAATCACACATGGAAGACTTGATGACTCTGTAATTCAGGGATTCTAAAAATAAGATTGCAGTTATATGCAAGAAATGGTAATGTTATGATACATGATAGATGGAGATATTTTTAGCTTCAGGGCATTAGAAGATAGGGTGTATGGGGGTCATTCATAGAGAATGAAAGCTCAGGCATTCTCTGTTGCATGTACAGAAGGATTTGCTGCTTGTTGTAAAGATGAGAGGAGAAATCAGGGAGCTCCACAAACACCCAGGAGATCCTTGAAGGCAAATCAAAATCACCAGAGTGTTCATTTGCAAATACAGATCTGGAATGAAATGTACAGCAAGTCCTGTTTGAATGTGGGTTAGGCCAGCAGAAGCTTTCTACTTCCAAAGCAGATCACTTGCCCATTCCATTTCCTGTTGCCACTGGCCGCAGTGCAGGTTTACAAACAAGTAAAGTACGCTACAGTTTTGAGCCCTAGAAAATTTGGGGATGTGTGTCGAAATATTAAATCTCTCTCTCTCTCTCTCTCTCTCTCTCTCTCTCTCTCTCTCTTAATAACACATAATTTTGGGGTGATGTTATTTGACCTTTCGAATGGGACACAGTTTAGAACCTCAGCATGCTTTCTGACTCTTTCTTAATGGGATCCTTTCTGACCTTTAGCTAGAAATGCTGAACTAGTCCCAGAGACTTCAAAAGGTCAATTAAAGGTTTTTCTTCTCTCCCTAGAAAGGAGCTCTGGATATATTCCAAGCTGAATTGCCTATAAAATTCAGGTATTCTGTTATCCCATTAGTTCTGCCCACCAGCATAACTCCACCACACTAACATTCAGCCTTTGTTGTTGTAGATTGAGTGTGCAGTAGGAAATGCTTATGCTGCCTTTTAAATCATGGCAATTCCAATCACTCCAAGTTCCAATGGCAACACCAACATCAAGAGCAAAAGCTACCCCCTCAAGGAAAAGAAGAAGAACTTGTCTTACAGTTATGTCTAAAGGCCAAGCGAAATGTTACTCTTAGCAAGTCATTAGAAGTAGTGCTCCCTTAAGAGGAAAAGATGGTTTGTTCTAGTCAGAGTTGCCTCAATAAGCATTTGGCAAATTGTCCAGGTTTTGTTTTGCAACTGATCAGCGGGAGATAAGAATATGTTTGCACATCTAGTTTCTCAGGCACATGATTTTGAAAGATCTGTATGTCACAAAGGATAACATAATCGGAGGAGACACATGTTTGCCTCAATGTGTGATCTCATTTTGTGTAGATTTAGCATTAGGAGGAGGAGGACTGGCTATTTTAGCCAGGTTAATTCTGTGCAGGACAGTTTGCCAGAGTATGAAACTCCTTTTGAGTTTAACTCAGAAAAGTGACATTTGTGGTGTTTCCCACTTGCTTAGTTAAACAGAGCTTATGATAGTACCTGAATTTTCAGCTCTCAGTGCCCATGCAAGTACAATGATGGTTTTCTCCTTGAGCACAGCCTGACAAATGCAATAAAGTGTGTGGCCCTTTTATGATGTCGACAACCATCCCTAAGGGCAAGGTTCAGGCAACTGAGCTCATTTTCATTTTTGATGTGACAGCTACAAGATCATGATGCTCCCAAAGTTCAAAGATCAAAAAATTTGGGTCACTGTTTCATCTTGGCATCCTGTGTGTGTTTCTGTGAAAAGGTCACACCAAGAAAACAAGGTATATGAATAAAACCGAGGGACAACATATCATATATTTTAAGAGTAACTTTAAACCTGCAGGGAAAACAGGAAATGTGAATAACTTTTTTTTCCTTATCATACTGCTTTATTGTATACAGTTACTCGCTTTTTCTCAGTCAAGAAAGAACAAAAGCTTATCTTGGTGAAGTGCGTATTGGTAGCAGGGGGAGAGTAATGGGGCTCCAGGCAAGGAAGCAGAACATGGTACGCTGATTAACTTCTCAACAGAGAAAAAGGAGTTTATGACCCAGTCTCACCATCCCCAGAAGGGAAAAGATGGTCAGGGTCGTATTTTTGACTAGAAGAGAGTTCAGCAGGACTCTCCCATCACAACTAGAGCCCTTGTGACCAAACCGATGGATAGACCATCTTAGTAATCTTCAAACTACAGAGCTGGAAGGGACCCTGTGGATCATCGAGTATATCCCCTCTCAAGGAAGCACAGTAAAGAATTGAACTCCTGGGCTCAATGACTAAACCACTGAGCTATCTAGCAGAGATTGGTATCTGCAAGCTTGCAATCTGTCTTGTTGCAAATTAGCAAGCCAATGATACAGGATAGGTGCCAGAGACTTTCCTTTTTTGACTCCTGTAGTCCAGAGCACTTTTTTCCAGAAACATTTGATTTTTTTTACTCACAAAGCCTATCTCATGTATTTTAAAAAGTGTTTTGTTCAGCTCAAGCAAACCGTGGGATAAGAGTTTCACTTGGGAATCAGGATGAGATACATTATCTGTGAACCTTTGCTTTATCCCTAAACTCTTAAGGCATGGAACACTTTCATATTCCATTCACAAGCTAACCACTAAATTTAAATGCAAGTGCCACTCCTCCCCTATTGATTACTCATTGTCCCTTCCCAAGATATATTTTTTTCACCACATTGGAATAAGGACTGGCAGAAAGATGACAGGAATGGGCCACTTGGAGCGTTAAAGCTGAAAAATCAATGGGTCTCCACACATTCTGTGTTAATGCTCAAAATATATGAGTTACTTTAACACCACTTGTAGTTTTAAGCTTGTGACTGACTCATGGAACAGAAGGAGAAATAACAATAGTTCTCAAGTTATCCTCAACAAAAGAGGTCCAGACATCCTCACTGAAGGGGACAAGGAACCACTGGTTTCTTCTGTCGAGCCCCTCAATTTCTTCTACATTGATGAATTTGGAGAACTGCAGGAAAAGAGAAGATGCGTGGGAGGTAGAAGGGCTGGCAGGAGCATGAAACACTCTCTTACTTTGAGTTCTTGGGAGGGAATTTAAATCTCTTGCTAAGAATTCTTTTAAAATGGCTTAGAAAGACCTATTAACATACTCAAAACTGAAACAGAAAGATTTCCCTCACCACTAGTTCTGAGCAGACTCAAGTCCCAACTTGCAAAGCTCATGTAAGAGAGCCCTTTGCAGAGAGACATCTTACTCATTACTTATTATGTGGACTTTTTTCTTTTAAACAATAAAGGATATGTGCTTAATTTATCTGACAAATGCTAAGAAGGCACAAATAAATAATAATAATAATCTTAGAACTGCAGAGCCAGACGGGACCCTATCAAGTCCAGTCCCTATCAAGGAAGCACAGTGGGGAATTGAATTCCCAACATCTGGCTCATATCTAAACTACTGAACTATCCAGTACTTTTTTAAAACTGATGTTTCTTTGTACATGTTTTCCATAGCCTAGAAGCAGGTATCCACAGGTACACACATGAGCATACTTAAGATTTAGATGGGAAAAAAAAAATCTTCTTTGATTCCATGGCATTAACCTCGCATTGAGGTATATGAAAATTTCTGGATGTTTAAATAGCACATGGCTGAGCTAAATATTTTGTAATGCATAATACCCAAAGAGATTGGTTTATAGCATGCAACTTGATAGGCAATTTTCATGGCTTTTATGGAGGAAATAATATATCCAAAGCAGATGGGGGGGGGGGAAGCATTGAAGCCAGGTGAGGCCTGTGGGCTTTCCGGCACTATATTTTGGGTAATGGATCTTAATATTGATATTACACTTTCTTGTGTGGGAAGAGCAGAATATAATTTCTGCATTAATTCTGTCTGAGCTAAGGCAAGACCTTGCCAACTGTGTTGATACATAGCAGGAAACATATTAATAGTTTCGTTAGTTTTTCAATAGGACTCTGACAGCAGAAAGAGAGAAGATAGTCTACTCACATTTTAAAAGCCCTCTAATTTAAATGATTCAGCTCACAGAAGCTTTGCTCAGGCATTTTAAAACCAGGTTTATTAAAAACCTAAGAAAGGGGAGTGCATTAACCCATCTCATTCCTAGTTTCTCTCCACATGTGGTAGATGACTTTCTGAAAGGGAAAATACTACTTCCCTCTGTCCATGGAGCCTTGATGCAGTTTACATCCCAATTTGCAGTTCATTCATATTTTTCAGATTTTGAATGACAGAATGAATCTTCATGGACAGAGGAGGCTCTCCCAGTCAGAAAATTCCTCTCCAAAGTTAAGAGGGCAAGGGAAACAGTAAAAACAAAAAGTGGTGGGAAATTTCTCTCTGAGCAAAGTCTCAATCATTTCAAGACATGTGAAAAGAATTCCAGCAAAACAAAAAACAAAACAAAAAAAACCTCTATGGCTAGTAGCCTGTTGCTTTTTCTGTTCACAGAAGCAAAGCAAAATCCATGAAACAGGGATAACTTAATGGAGAGTTGCTGGGCATGTGCCAGAAGCCTAACCAGGTGAGTGACTCACATGAAAGGGGCATTTTATCAATTAGCCTCTGCCATTGCCATGATTTCCCTTCATTGCTGAATAACAAGTAGTAAGATGTGATCAACACCTTTCATAGGGCTTCCAGGCATCGATATCTAATAACTCACTCTGATGAAAACCAAATAGAAAGCTAAGTGAAATAGAAACAACAACAACAACAAAAAAAACAGAATTACTGTTGAACATATTACTGTTCTGTGATGTTTTTAGGAAATTCTAAATTGACTTAGATAGGGATATGAGTCTTTGCAGCTTATAGGATCATCAGAGGAGAGCCTCCTATTGATTACATTGCCAGTGCTGGCATGGCTGATGGGACACGAGAGAGGGCGTTCTCTAGGACAGCTCCCAGGTTTAGGAATGTTCTCCCTTGGGAGATCAAGATAGCCCATCTCCTTTATACTTCCACTGACAGTTAAAGACCCATCTCTTCAGGCAGGCTTTTAACAGTCCCAATTAAATCCCTCAGTGCCTTCTTGTGCCTTCTTAGAGTTAGATAGTTTTTAATGTTCACTTGCTTTTAATTATTCAATTGTATTTTAATCAGCATATAGTTTAATTGTTTAAATGGGGGGACACTGTGAGAGTAAACATTCAGAAGGAGGTCACTGAAGGAAGGGTGTTAGCTGAGGGGAGGGGAAGCAGGGTACTCTGCCTATTGGAGGACTGAGGGTATGCTGTATAAGTAGGGCAGCATGCTTTCAGAACAGGAATTCACTAAGGCGACGTCTGGATCGGAAGGTCAATGTAGACTCCTGTACAGACTATTATGCACCATGGTAGACCCCTTTGTAAAAGGGGAATTTTAAATTAAAATGAGTTAACAAACTTGTGGCCCAATTTATCCCATGCTACTGTGTTTCATCTCCTTATTCCGGGCTGGGCAGGCAAAGAGCTGTGTTCAAAAAAACTCTCAAGTTACACATTTGGTCTGTTAACTGGAGGGGAATATTATCCAGCCTTGAGACCATACCCCCTAACTTATGAGAGGTTCTCTTCCAGGGGCAAAATCTTTGTTTTGTCCAGGTTCAGTCTGAGCGCTGGTCCATTCCAGTACTGAAACCAGACAGAGGTGGAAATGGAGAGATAGAGTTGTGTGTCATCAGCATACTGGTGCCACCTTACTCCAAATCTCCTGATGACCTCCCCAAATGGCTTAACATAGCTGTTGAAAAGCATTAGGGATAATGCTGATCCCTAAGAAACCTCACACTGAAGAGTCCAAGGTGCCGACACCGCCTCTCCTAACTGAACTCTCTGGACATGGTCCTTGAGGAAGGACCAGAGCCAGCTCAATGCTAAGACCCCCATTCCAACCTCATAGAGCCTGTCCAGGAGGATACCATGGTCAATGGTATCAAAAGCTGCTGAGAGATCTAGGAGTACCAACAGGGTGCATCTGCCCCTGCCAGCCTCCCTTAAAAGATCATCCTGCAGCACAGCCAGTATTGTCTCAATACCTCATCGTGGCCTGAATCCAGACTGGAAAGGGTCAATACAGTCCTGCTCCTCCAGGTATGGCTGCAGCTGATTTGCCACCACTCTCTTGATCACCTTGCCCTGGAATGATATAGTAGCAATCAGACGGAAATTGTTAAGGTTGTCCGATGCTAACTGGAGGCATTTGATGATAGTTCTGATGATGATTCATTTTAAACAGGAAGGAAGCTTTCCCTCCCTTAGTGATAAATTAACAATGTTCACAACCCAATCAGTCATAACCCCATTCATGGTTCTGATCAGCCATGCTGGGCAAAAATCAAGTGAGGAGGCAGTGGGCCTACAGCCAGCTATCACTCTGGAGGCTTCCTTCTGTACTACAAGGTAAAACTGAACTGGAGCAGTGGGAGATGGGGCAGTGATCGTCATCCTTAGATGAGCTGGGCTGATCAGCAAGGTCTGCACAAATGGCCTTGATGTTTTGCTCTAAAAAGGCTGCAAACTGATCACTAGTGAAAATGAGGCCTTAAAATGAGGCCTTTAATGGCCAGAACTGGTGAGGTTGTGGACCTTACAGGTTTTACAGTGGAAAAAGCTGGAGGTGAGAAGGGACAGAGATCCCTTTCTATACCTGGTTCTGTCCCAGGTAGCCAGCCAGGTAGCCAGCTCAAGAGTGATTCAGCCTTCCATTTTTGAGGTTGGTAAACTGAGTACCTAGTGTGCTGTGAGGGCAATGTACAACCTTCATAATTAAATTGTAAACTGTCCAGAGAATGCTTTAAGTGCTATATAAGCAGCACACTTTGCTTTTTGCTGTTCTCCTCGAGGGTGGGATCACATTCCTAGACTAAGAAATGTAAGAGTAAAACATTCCCTAGTTTCCTATGTTATTGATATACTGTATATTTTCTTCATATCAAGGGAAAAATAAGTTGGACTCCATCAGCCTTTTTAGGTGCAATCTAATGCCATGCCTCACATTGATTTAAAAAGGAAAGAATAAAATGTTAATTCAAAGCTCTGATTTTGCCAACTGAAAATGAGAACCACTGAATCATGAACCCGCAGAATGCTCTGAAAATGATTGTGGTGCATTCAATATTTATAATAAAGACAACTGTCATTTTAAAAGCTCTCTGTATCAATATTTCAAACAGCCAGACATATTTTAAATTTTACATGACATTTTCTCCTGGCAGCCAGATGGCTTATTTGACTATTATGAACATCATCAACAAGTATTCAGAAGGCATCTATTGGGTAAACTAAGCATGACGTAAAAAGTATAGCTTACGCTGCCCTTCTGACTATGTGCTAGAGATCTTTTCTTGTTTTGTTTTGATGGCAGATGAAAGGAAGTGAGACTTCTAACAAGGAAGGCATGCTCTCTGAGCATCATTAATGAAGCAGTACCATCAAAGGGAATATGAATTATCATTTTCAGAGAAAAGGAAACAACATGGCAGATACCAAAGGCTGGGATTAAACAGTAAGGAAGGCAGTGAATTTTGCAACTGTGATGTTTGTGTGGGGAAAAAAATCTTTATCTTTGGTATTCCTGGGACCTTTTACAAGCCACTTCTAAGCCTTCACACTCAGTTTCTTAAGGCAATGTTAGGAAATCACTTCTGTTATCAACTACAGTTAGAACTGCTGATGCAAAACAATGATCAACATCCCATGCACCTATATCTATTTATCAGTGGTCCTTGCAGGCAGGCACTTAAGTAAGCCTGCCAAGTTCTTTGTACCAGGAAACTGGAAAAATCTGACTCACCCAGGCCCTCCTCCATCTCTTCTGTCCAACTCCCACATGGGTTTTCTCTTCTCAGAGCTGCTTTTTACAATTGATTTTGTAAGCTCATACAAGCTTTGAACAGCTATGTTTCAGACTACAAATCCCAGATGCTCTAGCCATGCAGCTACTAGCAGAAGACTGCAAATTTCAAACAGACCATAGTGGCCAAGAAACTGAGCCATTGTTGGCATCTTCTTTTCTTCAGGAAAGAACATTGTTCAATATTCACTTTTGTCATGAGCTCACTAGATGGTGATAGACATACTACTTACTTAGCCTCCTTCCCATTGGCATATATATATATATATTACATAGTCACACACTGTCTTCAGGCAAATGTGTAAAATTAAGGGGTCCTTGTTTATTTTTGGGGCAGCCATTGGACAGAGCAAAGAGTCCAGAGGCATTAACAGGGGAGAATTGCATCCCAACTGATTTCAGCATTCATGTATCATGATTAGAAGGGGGTGGGGAGAAGAGAAATAAAAAAAACTGAAGAAGAAATAAATCATGGTCTTCAAAAATGAATTTTCCTTGCCTTTCATGCTGCATAAGTTATTAGTTAAATTATCAAAACCTTGTAAGCACTGCACCACTAATTTCAGGCCCAAGGGAGAAGAAAGATGACAAGAGAAAGAAAGGACAGAAAATGTAGAAGCAGAGGCTCCTTTTACCACCTGTTTAAGAAGCAATCAAGACATTTATTCTCATTGCAGTTTTAATGTTTCATACTCCCTTCCTGGTGCTTGCCATGGGAAATACATAGGGAACTTTCTCTGTGGCTGAAAAAAAAAGAGGAGGAAATTATACAGAACAAAGATTCCAGCTCTGCAGACTACTGCTAGTGATCTTCTGTCCTGCCTGCATAATTCAGTCTATGATCTGACCTTCCCATTTATGTTTCCCAATTGACAAGAATGGGTACTTCACAGAGAACTGGAAATGGAGCAAAGCTGCAACATTTAACTTGGATTTAATATATTGTACCCCAAGGAAGGGTATTTTCCTCAAGGGAGCTTTAACTGTGGCATTGTTCAATTCCATTCTTTCTTTTATATGGTCAGTACTGAGTTTTATAATCTATCAACACCAGCTTACTTACTTGTTTATTTATTTTGGTTGAATCTGTCTTGCAGTACTTGATAAATCACTATTTGGGCAATGCATTTCCCTTAGGAACGGAAGAGAATTTCATATTGGTCCATTTATTAAAAGGAGAATAGATTATTTTCCTTCATGTTCCTTTGTTATCTAAGATGTGCTGAATTGGCGCTAGAGAAGGAGCCTTCTTGGCTAGGGCTAGGGTTGGAAATCCTGACTTGATTTGTCCTCAGACAGTACATGAGAAACCTTCAGGAATGCTCTTGGTGTAAACTGCCAAGATGAAATAGTGGGCTTTCAGGGTTCCGATTTGGAGGAAACTTCAAAAATATTGCAACTTGTTTTGATGCATTTCTGTTAAATGTGCAGTTTGGGAAAATGTGCCAATGTTGTCTTGTTGCATGGACTGGTAAAATCAGTGGCACTGAATGGGTCATTCATGTGTGTCTCTTTTTATTATTCAGGTTGTCTTTTAGTTTGATGCATGAACATACTTTGCTTCACAAAAGATAAATGCAACATTTTTGTTCTGAAGCAGAATTTCTACAGAAACTCTATTTTGCTCAGCAGGTTTCTACTAAAACCTCAGCAGTCTTCATATCCATGGCTATGGGAGAAGGACTATGAAAAGCATATCTCAAAGGAAGTCTTCTCACATCCCTTCTTTCAGCAGAGGGTGACAAAAATTCATCTCAACGCACTTCAGAGTTTTCATGGCTCACTGTTGCCACTCTCAGACAACCATTCATCTGGCAGCAGTGATTCAAAGAGGACAGTTTTGGTGCAGGCCAAGTCTTAGAAGACCTCCTGTCCCATCCCCAACTGAGGATCTTTCTACAATGGAGGCAGGTTTTAGGTTGTTCCCAAAAAAGATTTGATACAAAGATGCAGGAACTTGAGAAAAAACTTAAAGCATTTGAAGCAGAAATTACAGATAAGAAAGTTTGAAAAAAATATGTGATAGGAAGGACTATGCCAATGGTTGGGTGTACAATCAGTGAAATGCGATACCAACCAAGAGAGTGACTTTGGTAGATATTGTTGAGACGTCTGAGATGGAGTCTTCAGAAACAGAGGAACCTTCTACCTCTGGGGATGAGGTTGGTTCAAAGTGCACATTTAGGCAGGATAATAACAGATCTAGGGGAAGAATAGGGGTGGGTTTGTTTGGGGGTGGGGGCTTACAGCTGGAGAGGAAAGAGGAAAATATAGTGATCAATTTATCTTCCAGGATCCTTACACCATTTGAGTCTCAGGTGCTACAGAAGGGGGTTGGGTTATGTACCCACCCCCAGGTACAATGCTTTTCGAACTAGAGTTGCTGAGACAGATTAAACTTTAAAAAATTATTTTGAGAGAAGAGGGAGCAAGTATCCCTGGACAAGAAATTCCAACAAGTTTACATCCCAAATCAGCATTTAACCCCTATATAAATGATATGAATATAAATGTGCTTGGAAAAAAAAACAGTTCTCAAGGAATTGAAAGAGGTGGAAAGTAACCAGTCCTGTAGATGGCACAATGTCTCTAAGCAGGAACTGTAGGCAATTGATAACTAAGCTAGGGATGCTAACCTGGTTGACAATCAGGCAGATAAAGGAGAAGCAACTGTGATTTTAAACAGAGAGGAGTACATTAATGAAGTTAAAAGACAGCTACAGGACAGGACACACTACAAACCTTTAAATCATGATCCAACAATCATACTTCGAATGTCATTAAAGTTACATTGAATGAGGATATATTTCTATCTGAAACCCCTAGTGGCCCAAACCCCAACATTTGTTAGATACCAAAGGCTATAATTAAAATGGAAGGAATGGTGGTCCTTTTGACACTTGACGTTACCTCACTGTATACCTCAGTACCCCATGAAGATGTGAAACACACTGTGGAAGTAGCCCTAGAAGGCCATTTTTTAAATCCTCAGACACATTTGCTGCTGGAGATATTGGATATCTTTGAAAATACAGTATATACATATTTCAATTTGAAGATGATTTTTTTCTGTCGATTAAGGGAGTAGCCAAGGGGTGCACTGCTGTCCTCAGTATTGCCTGACTGTTTATGTCAGATTTTGAACAGAACACAATTATTAATATTAGTGTTAATCCTCTTTTGGGTTTGCTGGCAGCCTTTTGGTGGTACATTGATGATCTCTTTATTCCATTCAGGGACAGGTCTAAGGTAAATGATTTTTGTGAATGGCTAAAAACAATAGAAGAAAATATAAAATTCACCTGGAAATGGGATAGTTACCACACCGCCTATTTGGATACAACAGTGTTCTGCTCCTCAATTAAAAGATTATCTGTGTGCCCATTTAGAAAGGAGACTGATCACAATACTTTCCCCCACTATAAATAATTTCATCCCTGGTACTTGAGAAGGAATTTACCTTTTGGACAATTCCTCAGAATAAAAAGAAACACTACTGAAGAGAGGGTATTTTTCAAAGAAAGTCACAGGATGGGGGGCAGATTTTAAGAACAGAGGCAATCCTGAAAAGATAGTGGAGAGTGCCAGAAATAGGGCAGTGGCAGTGGGCAGGAGATAGTTGTTGAGGGATAAAGAAGAGATCACCCAAGATAGTTTGGTCTGCACTTTTGGTCTTCCCTGGCTAGTCAATAATGAAGAATTATGCTGAAAAATTTGCACCTTTTGAGAGATATCCCATTCTGCAGGGAAAAGCCAAAATTTAGTTTTAGGAGAATGAGGAATCTAAAAGACATTTTAGTCTACAATGACATCTATTCTAGTACTAGGACTCCAGGAAATTCCTTACCAACAGGACATTTAAAATTGTAGGAGGTGTAATATATGCTGTCAATGTATTGAGCTATTTCATTGAACAATATCAGTGGTTAACTTTGTATTTAGATCTAAGCCATTTTCAACATGCTCAACACCCAATTACCTGTGATTGCTCAAAAACGTATCTGGGGAGCATGACAGGGCCAGTCCAAGTGAGGAGGCAAGAAAACCAATCTAGAATTAGGAACAGAGTGATGGACGCACCACTAGTGAGCCATTTTGTGGAAATGGGTCACAAGGAAGACAGCTTTAAATTCTTTGTTCTATATGTGACTACAAAGAAAGGCGAGGAAGCAGTATCCCAAAATCTCTTACAACAGGAAATGGCATGGATATTCAGGTTAACATCTCTTACTCCAAATGGTTTGAATAATATTATTGACTATACAGTGGTGCCTCGCTTAACGAGCGCACCATATAACGACGAAATCGCATAGCAATGCTGTTTCCGCAATCGCTAATGCGCTCGCTTACCGATGGCCCCAATGGGCGAAACTCACATAGCGAAGGTCGGTAAGCGTTTTGCTTACCGACCTTCGCTTTGCGACCTGCGGATCAGCTGTTCAGCGGGTCCAAAATGGCCACCGGAACAGCCGAAATGGCTGCGCGCAGCGTTTTCGCGCCCTCCCCTCGCTTACCGAGGGCACGAAAATGGCTGCCGGCTATGGGAAGACTTCGCTAAACAGTGAGTTTTCAGCCGATTTGGAATGCATTAAATGATGTTTAATGCATTCCAATGGCTTTTTACTTTCCGTGTAATGAAGTTTTCACATAGCGAAGGTTAATCCAGAACGGATTAACCTCGCTATGCGAGGCACCACTGTACATGCTTTTTATGAATTTGGAATTATGTTTGTAAATTTTGAACCGTATCTGTACTGCCACTTCAAAATCCTCTGCTGAAGTTGTTCAACAGCTGCAATCAAGTGCTCTCTGGTATTTAACAGTATATGTGAACTCTTGTCAGGTAAGAATTTTCTTTCCCAGGAAGTCTGTGTTGATGCGAATAGTGAGTATATGAAGACCAGGCTGCAACAAAGGGATACTGCTTGGGGTTTTCTGAAAAAAAAAGTATTTTTATATTTTAGATCCTTTGCAGATAGGACTCATGTCCTAAGCACCGATAAAGGAAGTTAAACTGAGTTTTCATTCAAGCAATCTGATTAGCTGGGACTCTCTAAAGTTTCAACAAAGGAACTGAAGCCAATGTGCAAGGAAATTCTGTTACAAAGGAAAGTGTGGGACTTAAAATCTTAATTGGAGTCTTCTGAAGTATACATTTTATTATTTATTTATTTATTTATTTATTTATTTATTTATTTATTTATTTATTTATTTATTTATTTATTTATACCTTGCCTATCTAGTTGAACAACCACAGAAGTGAGTACAACCCCTCACATTTCATAAATATTTTAGTATATCTTTTCATGTGACAACACTGAATAAATGACACTTGGCTACAATGTAAATCAGTGAGTATGCAACTTGTATAATAGTGTAAATGTGCTGTCCCCTCAAAATAACGCAACTCACAACTTTTAATGTCTAAGCTGTCGGCTTTCCTCTCAGGTTGATATGTGAGAGCAAGCCATAAGAATGGTTGCACAGTAACCATTCCATATACAGCTATTTGTGAGTAAACCTAGGATCTATACCACTCCTATACTATTGGTCCCAAGGAGAGGTAATTTACTAAGAAAAAGAAAAAAAGAGTCCCCAGGGATGAAAGGAAGAAATAATTATGCTGCTGTATCCTCTCTTCTGCTTTGTTGCGCCTGTATCAGCTGAGTTTTGTACTCCCTAGATCTCTGCAATGACAGGTAGGATTGCCTGGGAAATGTTTCTCCATTCAGACTACACTCAATTGTGTTGCCATCTAAACACTGATCATTGGTTGTGTTCAATTAAACATGATACCAAGTACAGAATGTTGCTTTTCCTGTTGTGTCTAAAGGAAAAAGATTAGTTATGTAAGTGAACAGATTGTAACTGCAGATATTTATTTAGAATTAAGCTAGTTGCTTGAAACGGCACTAATTCCAAGGAGCAGAAGATGTATGTATGTGCACTTGCACCTAGGTGTATGTATTTCAGATTCAGAAACAACTCTGAAACACTGCCACAGGGGGAATGTGTTATTATTAGCACTGGAGTTGCTAGACATATTATTATATTATTAAATGCATTCATATATTAAAAAGCTATGGGTTGGATTACAAATACTTTCATTTAAAAAGGGAACCTTAATGTGAAAAGCATTTTTTGCTGTTCATAAACTCTTGTTTGAGTACAGCTGGGAATTCAGACAGCTTGGAGAACAGATTGTCTTTTCTTTAGCTATAATTTCTTCATAATCAAGAATACAAGTGGTGCATCCACAATCTGGGATAATATACCCTCGGAGACTTTAATCTTCCCCTCTTAATTTAAATTGGGGCCCTTGTGGTCTGTAAAAACCATACTACTTTTCATCTGTTATTCTGTTTGTATTTTTGAATGAAAAAGAAAGAACCCCTAGTTTCCTGTAATGTATCCTGTAATTTTCCAAGATGTTTCTGTATCTACATTTAAAAAGGAAATGTCCAAGTATACCTGGCTAAGTATTCTTTTGCTACAATGAGATTACAAACATCAATAAAGTAGGTGATATTCTTATCAACCATATGTTAACTATCTGTGAGTTTTGTGTGATGGTAATATTTTACGGACATAGTAATGTGCATTAAGAATGTCTGAAACAGCATGAAACTGGGATGCTTTAAACAGCTGCTATGCATTTAAATATTGATTGTTCTTACAGGCTCAGGTTTTGTTATCTCTGCAGATTAGGATACAGCAGGGCCATGAGTCCAGTGCAAAGAGTGGTATCACCATTGACCATATTATACTCACAGAAACATATACAGTAAATGACAATGTTCCTCTATGAATATTATCCAGTGCTTCATTGTGCCACCCCTTTTGTGGAGCTTTTAAGAATGGATATGACTTACTGTGCCAGAGAGGAGAGAAATATCAATATAGCCTTTTGTTCAATACCTACCTGCCTAGACTGTGCATCATCTTTATCAGCTGAGCATGTATCCACATACTGTAGAGGTTACATGCTTACCATAGCTCCAAGCTCATTAAATCTGGACACCTGAAACTCGGTATGCACATTACAAAACCTATGGGAATCTATCCCATAGTATTTAATTTTTTTAAAATGCAGATTTTGTTTTTTTTTTAATTAAATAATTATTATAATGAATGCAATTTTATTTATAGCAAGCAAGGTGTCAGATAGTGGGCTTCTCAGGAATAAGAGGATTCCTCAGAAGGAAGGCAACCCCTCAAGAATAGGAATCTTCTTATTTGGTCCAGATACTTTAAATTGATTTTCTCTGCTTTAATAACACAAGTATTGCGGAAGTTATTAATAAGTTATTAATAAGTTGAAAAATGGTAAAACACCAGGCCCTAATGGATTGGTTCCAGAGTATTATAAGCATTTTAGTTCCATTTTGATACCTAAGATAAAAATATTTTATAATACAATAATGGAAGGAGAGACAATGCCAGCTTCTTGGAAACATTCATTAATGATTCTTATTCCAAAACCCAACAAGGATCAAATGGATTTGGGATCTTATAGGCCTATATCTTTAATAAACCAAGATGCCAAGATTTTCACTGCTATATTAGTAAACAGATTAAATAGATTTATAGCAAATTATATTAAGGAAAATCAGTGTGGTTTTATTAAGGGAAGAAAAAATGGATAATTTAACCAGATGAGTTTTGAACATTATATATGAGATAGAAAAGGAAAAAACAAAAGTACAGTGGGGTCTCTACTTAAGGACTTAATCCGTATTGGAAGGTGGTTCTCAAGTTGAAAAGTTCTTATGTTGAATCTGCATTTCCCATAGGAATGCATTGAAAACCATTTAATCCGTATCTGCTCTTTTCCGTCCATAGAAACTACAGTGGAACCTCTACTTAAGAACTTAATCCGTTTTGGAATGGTGTTCTTAAGTTGAAACGTTCTTAAGTTGAAGCAAAATTTCCCATAGGAATGGACTGAAAACCAATTAATCCATTCTGGCTGTTTTTTTGCTATGTAGAGGTGCGTTGGTACATTGAAGCATTAGTTCCCATAGGAACTAATGCAAAGCTGGTTAATACGTACTCTACCACTAGGGGGAGAATTTTTTTTAACCTAAGATGACCTAAGGTTAAAAAAAGAGCAGGAAAGGTTTTTTTTTCTGTTCTTATCTTGGATTTCTGTTCTCAAGTAGAAGCAAAATTTAGCAAATGGAGCTGTTCTTAAGTTGGATTGTTCTTAAGTAGGGACGTTCTTAAGTAGAGACCCCACTGTAATTGTTTTATCATTAGATATATGTCCACTTTCACCAATATTGTTCTGCATGGTTATAGAATTGCTAGCTAATGCAATAGGAAACAATTAATTAATTAAAGGACTAGGAAAAAAAGGATACAATTAAGATCAACTTATTTGCTGATGACTCATTATTGCCTATTAAAAACCCAGTAGAAAGTATGGACAATATTAAAAATCACTTAGAAAAATTGGGGGAATATAACAGGATTAACTATTAATTGGCAAAAAACACAAATAATGTTTAATCATAATAAACATAAGCAATAAATATTCATAAATAAATATAGTTTTAAAATGTGTAATCATATTAAATATTTAGGTATAAATATAGTTAAAATGATTCAAAAATTTAAAAAGAAAAATTTTAATAAACTGAAAAGTAGTATTAAAGATAAATTGCAAGAGTATTCTAAATTGAAACTATCATGGTTTGGGAGAATCACTATGATTAAAATGAAAATATTACCTAAAATTATATTTTTATTTAGGATGCTCCCAATACAATTAGAAGAAGAAGATTTCAAGTTTTGCAATCAAGGTAAAAAAAATCTAGAACAAATAAAAGATACTGGTATAAGGCTCAAAAAAAGAGGTGTAGGTATTCCTAATGTAATAAATTATTATATAGTGAATCAGTTAAGATTTATTGGCGATATTAAATACAACAATAAAGGAAGGTTAAGGGAACAGACTTCACAGAGAGCCCAGAGCTTCCTGAGGGCAGAGTGATACAGTATTTTTTAATCCAGTGTGACCAAGATGTACTGGAAAGCTCTGGAGAAATGATTTCAATCCAGCACAAAGCAAAGATACTTGCTAAAAGACAGTATTTACGTTTGTAACAATGAGTATGCAATACTAATGGATGCAAAATCAAAAAACATAAGCAACACCAAAACACATTCAAGGCAATAAACTACAACAATCCATTTAAAATATAAAAAATACAGTCAGCAGTTATTCACACAGGGAAAGCTTGCTTAAAGAGAAGGGTCTATGCCTGCTTGCAGAAGGAGAGCAAAGATAGGGCCAGATCTTGGGAATTCTGGGAGTTCTAGTCTAAAAACACAATTTGGCATAATTTTAGTTCACAGCATTGAATCTCTTGCCTCCTTTCATGATTTGTTTGGTATTCTGATTCAGATATGAATATCCACTGCATTGGCAGGAAGTCCACCCTCATCCTCCTCTGTTTCTGGTTTCAGCACCTAGGGCATGTGGAGACAGAAGCCTGAACAGAACAGTTTCCACTGTATGGAAAATCAGGGTTCCAATTCTTGTGAACAGTCCATGCATATCTTTCTCTTCAGACTTGTTTGTCATGTGTGCAAGAAAATGGAACTGATGATGGAGATGGCTGAAGAGCTCCCCCTGCTCATGAGGTGAGCATACCTGCATAATAATTTCTGAACAGTTCTATTGTGATTCCAATAATTAGGTCAATATAGCTGCCCAGGAATACTGAATAGCACAATGAAGCTCTCACCCTTACATTAAATCAAGAAACATGCATAATATAAAGAAGCACAAATTTATTTGCTTCTGCATTTTAAAATGATTTACTTTTACTGGCAAATCAAGATTAAAAGTATGCATTTTAGTAACTCAACTTACTCCTAAGAAGTGACCCTTTGCAGGAAACCTGATCATTGCCATTTTATTCACTTTACTAATATATTTGCTAGAGCAATTTTGCAAACATTAAGCTGTGAAAAGCAATTATATATGCAAATAAAGAGTCCAGCTGGTCATCATTGCTGCAGGCTTAGTAATCAGTCAGGGACTATACAGACTGCCTTATTAAGGGAATAAATGAATGGAAATAATATGGAAGCTCAGGTGCATTAGCTAGCAGCACAACATGAGGTTTGTCTATCGAGAAGTAAGTTCCATTGAGTTTAATGACAGTTGCTTCCATGAAGGTCATGATGAATACTTGCTAAAATGCTTGTTCCTTTTGAATTTCAACTTCCTCTCATCTTAGGAGCCCTCAATGACAAAATCTTGATACCTGCAAGATTTCCCTGCTGGAGTTCAGAAACAACAGGATCAGCTCTAAATTTTTGTGTACTCCCCATGTCTCTCCTTTGATGATGGACTGCAATAATTTTAATCCTCCCCTACCACAGGAGACATATTTTCTCTTAGACATCGTCAAAAACTATTGTGCAAATTTTGCAACTTTCACAATTTGGGCACATTACCAAAACCTGTACCACTGCTGTCCTGTAGTGTGGAATTTTTTTTAATCCCAACCTTCAAATGGGGTGTTTACCTCTTTACAAAAAAATATCCATCCTTCTGTGCTTGCTTTGTATGTGAGCTTTGCTTCTCAGAGGGAAAAGGACACCTTATCAATGAAAACATAGAATGGCCAATCTTATACAGATTGTGTATCTTGCACAGATTGCATAAATTAGTCAAAACTACAATCATTGCTGCTTGGTTACTTGGATTTTACAGAAACTTAGGATGGGTTGCTTGCCTCATTTCAAGCAATCAACATCCTTCTGTGTTTATGCTTTGCTTTTTAGAAGAAAAGGATACAGATTCATGACTATCACACAAACATTTTTGGAACTTTCAGAAACCTTGACAAAGAAGGAGCCAGTGTCTCCCTCTCATTCTGAAGGCAAGGAATTTAACAAGTATTCTTCACATACCAATTAGCTGTACCTTGCACTAACAAGCCAGCATAAGAGGCAAAAAGCAAATATGTTAACCACTATTAATCTGCCTGCTGCCACCATAGCTACTTGTTGGTGTTGTCTGTCTGGCTTTTCCAATCGACTCTTCACTTTTAATACATGACTGGGTCTTGCACAATAAACAGGCACATCCTGTTTTCCACACAGTGATTGGAATCCTACTGATCTTCACTTTTGGCATAAAATGTGGTAGCTAATTATGGCTAATTGACAAGTTGCACAATTGGGCACATGACTAGACATATGACTGAGACATGTCATGGCAACTTGTTAATTAGCTGCAAATAATCATGGGAAAGTACACAGATCTTACACCAAGGCCAACAGGATTCTAGCCAATATGTTATATAAAAATGAGCTAAGTCTGCACAACTTCCTGTAATGATTTTTTTAAAAAATTCTGCTGAGAGCTCTCATGGTGAAAGGGGGGGGTGCTTTTATCTCATTTGCCTATTGCAAATGAAATGTGAAATTTGCCTGCTTTTAGGAAAGTGTGTGTGTGTGCTTGCATGCACATACTGAGAGATGGATACAGGTGACATCACACATGTCTGTTTTTCCACAGATTAAGTATGTCTCATGTAGCTCAGTAGTTTAAGTAACTGGCTGCAGAGCCAAAGGTTGGGAGTTTGATCCCCCTTGTGCCTCCTGGCAGTACAGCCAGCCTGCTTGGCCATGGGCAAGCTTCAGAGTATCAAGGTGAGTCCAGAAGAAAGGAATGGTAAACCACTTCTGAGTATTCTCTATCTGGAAACCCCTGAAAAGCGTTGCCATAAGTCAGAATTGACAGCACATGACTATATCTCATATTAAAATGTACTGTTTCTGATGTATTTGGAAGGCTTAGAGAAGAGAAAATTGTTAGAGTACACTTCAGTGTAAATCCCAGCTCACAGAGGATGCACAATCCTCTATTGCAATATAAATATGCACAGATTTGAAGAGGATTCAAAGGAAGTTCATTCAGTTCAGGAAGCTTCTGCAATCTGGGTCAGACAAACACAGACATTGTAGAAACTCATTACTCCCAAGGCTCAGAATTTCTCGCTCTTCACAACCTTGGCCAGTAACTCAAGCCACTCCATTGTTTCTGGCAGCCCTTGGGAACTTCTGTCTGAGCTGTGATCAGGGCTTGAATAAAGCCAAAAAAAGATGTGATTTTAATGAGCCACTGAAAATTCATGGATTTCATGTGTCAGAATTTTTACATTCTGAGCCAGGGAAGAACCTCTCAGGGAAACGGTGCAGAAGTTATAATGTGATGAGCATTACATGATGGAAAAATTCATATTCCAAATTATGATGGGCTTTCTGTGCATGACTCCATTAGATTGGCTCTGAAGTGAGCCCAGCTACTTGTCAGAAATCAGGAAACAGCTTCGTTCTAAGACAATTGTAAGTCAATCTGAGTTTCCCTCCACTGCTGCAAACTCGCCAGATCTTGCTGCTTCCCCTGTCCAGCCCTTCCACTTATGCACCTCCCCTGTGCTTTTGTCCCATCTCACTTTCTGGGCTGACATCAGGTGATAACATTCTGATGGCAGTAATCTGCGGTGAGCAGACAGTGACAGCTGGCCTCTTGGCCCAGTAAAGAAAACAACAAGAACAAAGTGTGTTGCTTATATGACATCTATAGTGCTTAAAGCACACTCTGGGAGGTTTGCAATTTAATTATGCATACTACACATTGCCCCCACCCACCCACCAAACTGCATACTCAATTTACCAACCTCAGAAGGATGGAAGGCAGCTACCTGGTATTGAACCCAGGTTGTGATCAGAGTTTTGGCTGCAGTACAGCAGTTTAATCACTGTACCACAGGGCTCCACAATAAAGAATGTAATCTTCAAATCAATTGCAAAAAAATTGCTCTTATCAAACAATAATCTGTTATTACTATGGTTTCACCTACTTCTACAAACTATAAAAATGTTATCAGCATTCACTAATCCCAATTACAGTCATAAAACATTGGTATGTAAATTAGGATCTGGATTCGGACCCAAGTTGAACAGGTATAGACTATAAAAGTCTGAACCACATCAGGGTGTTTTTCAAGTTGCTGAACAATAACAATAGCAATAACAAAAACAAGGTTGGGGCCACCGTCAAGAAGGCCCTACCTCTAATAGATGACTTGCAGAATTTATGGCCAAACTGAATTGTCTGGTTATGTATATGTGAAGCCTCGTTATGTTTAAATGTATTGTGTATATGGTATTGGTAAGTGTATTGTTTTGAAACATATTGGTTTGGTACGTCTGTGAAGGGAAAGGGTGAGTAAGGAGCATGGAATGTTGGTAAGAATGGTTCTAATTGATCTGGAGAAACTAGGGGAATGAAGAGTTGGTTAGGTTTCTGAAGAGTCTGGGGGTAGAGATCAAGAGTTCCCTTCAATAAAAGACCTCGGAGTTTGAGGGGGAGAGAGGTAATGTAGAGTGAGTGAAGATTTCTGCTGAATGAATTTAAAGCTTAGGAATAAACATCCTTTCGGAATTGTCAGGTATGATCAGATGGATGCAACAGTGCATGCCTGATCCCACCAGAAAGGGTCACTTTAATCAGAGTGATCACTCTTAAAGCAATGTTTCTGTCAGCCAAGGGAATCTCTCCAGACTGGGACCAAAAAGTAGAAGCCCTACAGGGAGACTAGAAAGGTCCAACTTCAGCATGGATCATATCAAGTTGGAGTGCTTGTGTGTTGCTTAATTGCTGAAAAAAAGATTGCATTGGAGCGTTCCATACCTGATCCAAATTGTGATCTATTTTCTCCAATGACCCCACCTTTACTTTAATAAAATCTTACTGAATTAATTCAAGTTGAATCGTATGCAGCTTAAGACCTGAGGACCAGCTAGGTGGAATGTGTTATAAGGGTCATACACAGGGGCAAGTAAAGACTGGTGGCAAAGGAAGAAGAGGGGAAATAAATGAAGATTATTAAGGAAAATATGTTTATTCCTGTGGCTATTTAAGTATACAAATATCTAAATAAGTAGGTGTCAAGGAAAAGGGAGTTTGACATCAGAATATGAGAGAGAGAGAGAGAGAGAGAGAGAGAGAGATATCTTAAGATCACAATAGAGACAAAACAAATAGACCTAATGGAGCTCAACATCAAAAAAAACTAAGATCATGGCCACTGGTCCCATAACGTCCTGGCAAATAGAAGGGGAGGATATGGAGGTAGTGACAGATTTTACTTTCTTGGGCTCCATGATCACTTCAGATGGGGACAGCAGCCACGAAATTAAAAGACGCCTGCTTCTTGGGAGGAAAGCAATGACAAACCTCGACAGCATCTTAAAAAGCAGAGACATCACCTTGCCAACAAAAGTCCGAATAGTCAAAGCTATGGTTTTTCCTGTAGTGATGTATGGAAGTGAGAGCTGGACCATAAGGAAGGCTGACTGCCGAATAATTGATGCTTTTGAATTGTGGTGCTGGAGGAGGCTCTTGAGAGTCCCCTGGACTGCAAGGAGAACAAACCTATACATTCTAAAGGAAATCAAGCCTGAGTGCTCCCTGGAAGGACAGATCCTGAAGCTGAGGCTCCAGTACTTTGGCCATCTCATGAGAAGAGAGGGCTCCCTGGAAAAGACCCTGATGTTAGGAAAGTGTGAGGGCAAGAGAAGAAGGGGACGACAGAGGATGAGATGGTTGGACAGTGTCATCAAAGCGACCAACATGAATTTGGCCCAGCTCCAGGAGGCAGTGGAAGACAGGAGGGCCTGGCGTGCTCTGGTCCATGGGGTCACGAAGAGTCGGACACGACTAAATGACTAAACAACAACAATGGAGTTTATTTTGAATTTTTTCCTATACATATTCATTTGGATCTCAATCCTTAAACTGTCCTCAACACCGGTGCCTCTTCTTTACTCATGCTCTGCAAAATAAGGATCCTCTTGAGAGCCACTAAGTGTCTAAACTGCCTTTTATCGCCACTTGATATTTACAACTCAATCATGTTATTACTCAAACTCACACTCCTGAAATCCATAGCTGCTTCAACTCACAAGGTTGCAAAACGCCATCTTTTAAAGTACTCTTCAGTCACAGTTTTACTGCTCAAGCAGCCATGGCTTGAACCTTCATTTCTATGGAACCACTCTGAGTTATTTATTGCTATTTCTATTAGGTGTTTTAAGAATGCAGAATATAAAAGAAACATCTATTGTTGAAATGGAAGGTGAGGCATATTTATCTAGCCAGAAAACACAAGTGAGAGGAGATAAGAGGAAAATGGTGAGAATGTTTCCCCTTAAAAAGAGTTTGATTACTTTGGAACACCAATACATTTCAGATATTCTGACTGTTCATCTTCTCCAAACAGAAGCCCTCTAAATCTGTTGGATTATAAATCCCATATCGGCTGAGGTTGAAGGGAGCTGCAGTACAAAATCTCATGTGAAAGACGGTAGGTTGAGATTGACTGTATTCGGTCCATCACACGTGTGTTCCACATGAAATTTTTCCTCCATCTGCAATTTTGAACAATGTGGAAGTTATGGAAGTTCTGCTCTAGATATAGCAGTTCTGTTTTACAATTATTTGGCATTTAAGGAAAAAAAGATTTATGTCATTTGAATGAAATATTTTAGAGCTACAGGTATTTTAGAGTTTGGCCAGTGTGAAGACATTTTTTAATTTGACTCATAATAAGATTGAAACACATAGAGAACAACAGCTCAGTTTATATGTAAACACAGAATTACAGCATTCAGACACAATTAAACTGAAAAATACACCAATTTGTTAAAAACTTCTCAGCATCCAATTTAAAAAAAAAAAACTTGAATAAAAAAGGTTGTACCTGCTGGTGGAGAACTATTAGGAGCAGTCCAGCCGAGCACCTATTAAGAAGTTCCACAACCTGAGTGGGACCAAGAAGGCTCTTTCTCATGACCACATCAAATGTTCCTGTGGAAGCAACATGACTGACAGAAAGGTCTCCTTTGAAGATCACTAAGGTGGGCAATCTTATCTGGCAGAATATATTTCTTCAAATAGCTAGGATTCAAGTTGTATGGGAGTAGTGTCTAGATTATAAACAGCACTTTGAATTGTGCCTAGACCCTGAATCACATAACCAGTCAACTTTTTTGAAAAGGGAGTCATGTACTTCTTATTACCGGCTCTGGTCAATGGACTGGCCATAGCCATGTGGACTCAACTTCTAAAATCTATTTCAGGGCATCCACACATACAGAATATTGCAGTAATGAAAACTGGGTGCAGCCATAGCAAGACCAGAGAGCTCCAAAACTGGGCATTGCTGACACACTACCTTTAGCTGTGCAAATGCAATGTCAACCACTATAGAAACTGTATGTTAAGGTGTGAACTGGCAAGTTCACCTAATGTTGAACTTGGCTTTTCAGTAGGGGTGTGACCCCATCAAACACAGCTTGAATGCCTATGCCCTATACTCTCCTTCAATTGATCTGGAATGCCTCTGTCTTGTATGATTTAAACTTCAATATGCTCATCCTCATCCAGTTCACTAATCATAGCAGACATTGGTTTAGAAGTGAAACAGCTTCCTTTCATTTTGAAGAGATTTGTGTGTTATCAGCATAACAGTAGATGTCTCAAAGCTCCAGACAACTTCTATCAGCAGTTTCATGTTAAACAAGATACAAAAAGAAGAGAGCACAGCATTGAGGAAACCACCAGCAAATGGACATAGAAATCATAGAATCATGAATTTGGAAGGGCCCTATAAGACCACTGAGTCCACCCCCTGCTCAAGACAGGAATCCAAATCAAAGCATATCATCCAGATGGTTGTCAAAGTTTCTCTTGAAAGTCTCCAGTATTGGAACACTCCCCACCTCTTGAGGTAAATCCTTCACCAACACATTCTGAACTTGTCACTCCAGGAAGAACCAATGCCATACAGCTGTGCTTCTAAAAATCATCAGCTATTTGTGTAAACTCTCAGAAATGTCAACATATCCCACAAAGAAAAGTGAGATCTACTTCTGTAGACATATAGTTAAGGACTTAGATTTTGGTCTTTTGGCAGCATCTAAGATAGGGAGCAAACATAAAAGAGATGGGATAGTGCTGGGAAATCCATAGCGGAAATGTTGCACTGTTATGGATATTTATCAATCATTGCTGCTTTCTGAAGGAAATCATTTGGGGATCAGGAAGCTTGGACAGGATCAAGAACCTGAGGTCAAATCCAACACTTTTTCTGTTGAACTACTGTTATGTCCCCCCACCCCCTTGGCTGCAGGAACAAAAAAAAATTTGGGCAAAAATTGTCAGTTATTTAGAGGCAAAAAAGGAGGAGGAACTTTTCACAAGGTTCTGTGATTCAAAGGCAGAGGAGCATTTACCTCAAAACAACAGCAAGATGCACCTATAATTTACCTTGTGTCAAAATAACTTTTAAGATCTTCATGGTTGCTTTAATGCTTTGGTTTCTCAGAAGGAAAAGAATACAGATCCTGTACAATAACAGCAAAATGATTCTTGGAATGTGGATCCAAAGGGCACCATCACAATCCATGCACAACAATAAGGGTAAAAGAATTCCAAGGTTTGGAGAACTGCAGGGAGAAAACCTCAAAGTGGGAGAACAATCTTGAAACTGTTTTATGGGGACTGAGCATGCTCACAAGTTATTGAATGGTGGCTGGATGTTAGAAAATGGGGTGCAAAAGGAATGGTACAGGATACCTGGGACAAATATGGCTGGCTGACTCTTTATATTTCACATAGTTTATTGAAAGTTGCAAGATTCTGTCTGCATCTGTTCCACTTTACAAGTGACATTTTATATGAGTAGATCCCACAGGCTAATTGTCCTCCCTGGTGATTTCAAGAGGCAGCCAAGACGAGAAACTGAAGCCTGTTCTGTGAGTCAAAGTCAGAGGGACGTTTCCCTCTCAGAACAGACAAAGGCAGGATACATCTAAACTGGGAATTAATCACTATCTTCCTTGTGAGAGGTTCCTCCTCCTCTTTTGCCTCTAAATAACTGGTGATTTTTGCCCCTGATTTGTTTTGTTTTGTTCCTGCAGATAAGTGGGTGGAGGGTGGAGGGTGGGGACCTGACAGTAATTCAATAAAAGCAGTATTGGGACTGCAAGGCACACAAGAACACCCTGGCATACATTTCAGCGGTGATCCAATTGCTATTTTTTATTTGAATGATCTAAAGCCAGTGACACACGTGGCAGCTTTTTTATTGTGTGCCAGTGAATGTTGTTATTATTATTATTTAAAAGTATGTATACAGTAAATAACATCTGAATTGTAACTTTTTAAAAGTATAATATAATATTTTAAAATTTACTCTTTCACTATTGGTGTTTTCTGTCTCTCCTGTGCTGTGCCGTCATGGCTGTACGTGGATGCACACACGTATTGAGAGAAAAAGAGAGAGAGAGAGAGAGAGAGAGATTCTCATTTTCAAATTAATTATACCGGAGCTTCCTGAAGCAACACAAATAAAGTCTGTCTGATCTGCTTCATTGCAGAGAGATTCTAATCAGCAAAATTACTCAGAGATGAAAGGATATTGCCATCAAAAATGACATGATGATAACATCCTCCTATATTCACATGCACAGCCCAAGTATGTATGTGATTTTGATCTCTGCCAGACGTAACCAGTTATACTCGGAACTAAGTTTTGATTTATATATTTATTTGTTCTTCAGCAGATGATATCAGCATCCTACAGGAATAATAGTTAACAGTGTCTATCTTGAGAGATTACCAGTGTGATGTGAACAGCGCTATTGACTAAGTGTTTGAGCTGTGAGTCAAAAGTCTCAGTTCAGATCTCATTACCTTTGATTTACTCAGAACTTTAGACAAGCCTCCATGTATCAGCCTCAGATCCCTCTATATAAGCATAATTTATAATGGCTTACATAGTGTGCCAGCCTGCCAACACTACTGGCTCACTCAGCTTTACTCAGCCTCCCATTATCACCACCATGGAGAACACAGCAGGTGTGGACCCCATCAGCATAGGCCTGGCAGAGTGTGAGGAGGTCTCATCAACTGGATCTGAGACCAGGAAACACACTGCCAGGCCTCCCCTTTGCTTAGAATCCAGGCAATGCCATGGATGGAAGGAGGGAAAGAGGTGATGGGAGGAGGTTGGTAGGGAGCTTAAAGCCAGCTGGAGACAGGGGAAGGCACTCAATAGATGAAGAAACTGTGGCAGAGGGAGGACCTGGACTCAGAAGAGATGGGTGCACTTCCCATGTCTTGTACCCCTGCTAGTGATGGTGATCTCAGAGCCCCAGTACACCTGTGGCGAGGGCAACAGAACAGAGCCAGTCCTGCTAGGACAGATACTTCTTCCATGACCTCTCCTAGGCCTCAGGGATGACTGTATTCAAGCAAGGCTGCCTGCAAAGAAGCAGGAAAGGAATTCTGGCTCTTGACAAGCCAGCCTGGGGATTGTAGTATTTACCGTGGTTAGGAAGGTCCACGTGCCCTTGGAAGGCAATGTGGGGCCAGATGTAGTGGGGCTAGGAAGGGAATACAAATGGAAGTTTCAACTGACCCAAATCTGCCTGTACTTTTCTCTGAAGCAATATAACATTCTGACATCTAAATCCAGAAGGCCCCTCCCTTCTGCGGGTGCAGCATTCATCACAATTAATGAGCTGTTATCTGATTTTTGAGATTAATGTATATGAAATGTTTGGCTATCTTGTCAGCATAATATTGGGCTCTTCTGGATGGGGCATTTGTACCCATTTAAGTTGCCAATGAAGCCTTGATCTTAACATGATATCTCCTCCCCAACATCCCTAAGACATTTGCCTTACCCAGCCATGTAGTGGTATAAACAGTTCCCTTTTCCTTGAGTTTCTGAACACTCGTGTACCTCCTAAACCGCTTACCTTATTTTGGCCCACCTTCTGACTGTTCACCTTCCAGTGTAAAGCTTTCTCTCCTCACCTCCTTGTTCTTTTTTAAGAATAACATTAGTCCAAAAGCAGGGCAGTAATGATGATTTATTGCTGTGGCACTTAATTTAATTAAAAAAAAAACAGGGTAAAGGGGCAAGATGATGGGTGGCTAAAGATGAGATAGTGCAGGTGCAGCAGTTCCTGGAAGTTAGAACTAGTGTAGAACTCACACTTCAACCTTGTTTAGAAGCCCTTCTGCTCCAGGTCCGTAAGTATATGGGGTGGGTGACTGGGGAATCGTCTGTTTGTGTATTTGGGTAAACTACAGAAATTATTCACAGTAACTTTATACAAATACAGTGCTTCTTAGAGACACAAAACAGTGGTATAAAATTACTGTTTAACTCATTGATGCATATACAGCATAACAGACTATATATAACATATGTATGTAGTAGTAGTAGTGGCTTCTTGTAAATAAACAGTTTGTATTTTATGAGGACATCTTCTTTCAGCCTAAGTAAACACCAATAGTCCGTTTCCCATTTCATTAGTCTTTTTCCAAACAACTTCTTGGTGTTTAGTTTTCCAACTGGAACTAGAATGCAAGGCCATTACCCACAAGTGTTATCATCAAGCCTTATCTAAACGGAAACTTTGTATAATCTCGATACATCTCAGACCCATGGTAACAGGAGCTAGACTTGTTACCATACATCTGAGGAGATCCCGAGGTAGAGATATAAATGAGGGTCAAATGCATCTGCACATTTAAGATAGAAAGCTAGCTGTGAGAAATTGCGGTGAGGAGGTTATAGGAAGCCCAGCCAGATGGGAATAGTCTGAGAACCATTTCACCATTGTATTATATGAGTGGTGGAAGAAGAAGCCACAGTGGAAGAAATAAAATATACAGGGTATGCTCTGAGATAAGTATAAGAAGTGTTGGTTTGGATAAGGCATGGTGACAATACTTGAAAGTAGTGCCCTAGTATTCTAGTTCCAGGTGGAAAACTAAACACCAAGGAATTACTTGGAAAAAGACTAAAGAAATTGGCAAGTAGCTGAAGAGGCCTGAAGCTTGTCAACAACAGACTGTTAGTGTTTACTTAGGCTGAAAGGAGACAAGTCCTCATAAAATACTGTTTATTTAAAAGAAGCCATTAATACTACTGCATATATGTGTTGTATATGCATCAATGTGTTCAACAATAATTTCATACTACTGTTTTGTATCTCTAAGAAGCACTGTATTTAGATAAAATTACTATGAGTAATTTCAATAGTTTACACAGACATTTTGGTCAGTGTAAATATTTCTCCATACTCCCTAGTGAATGTGTGTGTTCTTCAGATGTCTGTTTCTGGCTTCCTTCTAGCTGGTACAGGACCATTTTGCTGCTGCATTTGCTTCATCCTGTTGAGCTCTTTAATGGTTGTATTTCCTTCAGTTCACCTCATTCCTTTCACTCTTCTTCTTCCATGCTTCTACATGTGCCACCTGACTTGCAAGACTCACGTCTCCTGCACCATCAACTCCCCTCTCAGCTGCACTGGCGATTTCCGTGTCACCTTGCTCCCCACCTGCTTTTTCTTGGCTGCTTGCTTTCAGCAAGTCTATCTATTTTTGGCTCTTCACCTTTGTTTCTACCTCCATACCCCAAGATGCATCTGCCCAATGGAGACTTGGAGAGAAGGTGCCTGAATTTGCCATTCTGTGTGCACTCTCAGAATATGAAGTGACAAGAAGGGACTTCTTTGGGAGCTGTCTTTTAACAGCTCTGGGAGCTGCACAGTTTCCTTCTCCTCAAACAACCTGGATGTATATCCTTGTAAATATGAATAAATTGGTTCCCGAAAAACCCACAACAACCAATACATTGGTTTGTTGAAATTTCTTTTATTGTCACTTGAACCTTTTAATTTGGATTTTACACTCTCAAGCCACAGAAAAACAAGCTTGATCCATTCTCCACAAGACAGACCTTCAAATATTTGAAGACAGCTTCCTCAGCAGGTCTTAGTTTTCTCTTTTCCTGGCTAAATATACCTGACTCCCTTTCTTCTTCCTCACAGAACTTGGTATTTAGACCTTTTACCATCTTTATGGGAATGTTTCCTATATAATTATAGGATAAGTGTCATCATTTTATTTCAAACAATACATTTCATAATGTTGCAAAGGTATCTGTGGGTTCCCGTAAACACTACTGTGTCTGACCACATGAGGAAACTGTGGATGGAGAGAAGACTCATGGCAGAGAGGAAATACTGAATAATGAGAATGCTCGGCATTCCACTTCATCACCTTCATTTCCTTTGGGTCTATAATGGCTGATCAAACCTGAAAATATAGAAAAGGTCTGATAGGTTTATTTTAAAATTTGCCTTGTGCTCAGAAAGATTGTTTTGTGTAGTTTGCGATGGAAAGCCATTTTAGTTTCTTTTTGTATTTGATATTTTCCCCCTCTTATTCTTGTTGTTTTAAAAAAGCTTTTCTCAGGCTTCAGTAGATGATAAGAAAACAAATCCTCTCCATTTCTCCTGCTCCAGTGTCTCAGCACATTAAAAGAAAAAGAAAATGGGGCTAGCATTTTCCTGCTGTTCTTGAGGTTTTTCTCCTACAGCATGGTTCCAAATTACAGCAATATATCATCACTTCTGATAGATGAAAGTCCAACTTGGGTCAGGTATTGTTTGAATAGGTCATCAGAAAAAGTGCTAATACAATATGTAAGCAAGCTGCTTTCTGCAATATATTATGCAAGTTACATTAGAATCCTTTGTTTTTCTATTGCTCCTAAAATCCAGAACTTCCCCCCCCCACTTGGGTGTTTCCTTTATTTTTTTCTCTGGGTTGGGAGAACACTTATCTGCAAGAACAAAAAAACTCAGCTTTGTGCTTCAAAATTGGTGAAGCAAATGATCTTGCACAGAATGATGCAGTCTGAGGAAATGCATGTCTTTGATTCAATAATAAATTTAGAACGCTAATGTAAATGTTTGCATCTTCTTTACCTTTTTCGTACTTGGAGACAGAATGAACAAGTTACTGTATTTTTTCGCTCCATAAGACGCACCTCTCCATAAGAAGCACCAAATTTTTAGGAGAGGAAAACAGGAAAAAATAATCTGTTTTCTTCTCCTAAAAATTGGTGAGCCTTATGGAGAGGTCCATGTTATGGAACACACCCTAGGACCCTTTGAAGGCTCACCCTACACCCCCAGGGGGTCAGAGGGGGTGAAATCGCCACCTTCTGGGACTCTTCTAAGCTTCCCAAGCCTCAAAAGAGTCCCAGAAGGTGGCGATTTTGCACCCTCTGGCCTGGTGAGGGGGGAGAGTGAGCCTCCAAAGGGTCCTAAGGTGTGTTCCAGGACCCTTTAGAGACTCACCCTGCCCCCCGGGGTCTGAGGGGGCAAAATTGCGAGCTTCTGGGACTCTTCTGAGGCTTCCCAAGCCTCAAAAGACTCCCAGAAGCTGGCGATTTCGCCAGTGCTGACCCCGTGCAGGGGTGGGGGAGCGTCACAAGAGTCCCGTAAGGCTCACTCGGACCCTTGCGACGCTCCCCCACCCCCCACGGGGTCAGGGGGGTGAAATCGCCAGTTTCTGGGAGTCTCTTGAGGCTCGGGAAGCCTCAAAAGACTCCCAGAAACTGGCAATTTCGCCAGCGCTGGCCCCGTGCAGGGGTGGGGGAGCGTCGCACGAGTCCCGGAAGGCTCACTCGGACCCTTGCGACGCTCCCCCCCCACCCTACGGGGCCAGGGGGTGAAATCACCAGTTTCTGGGAGTCTTTTGAGGCTCGGGAAGCCTCAAAAAACTCCCAGAAACTGGCGATTTCGCCGGCGCTGGCCCCATACGGGGGTGGGAGGCACGTCGCAAGGGTCTGAGTGAGCCTTCCAGGACCCTTGCGACGCTCCCCCCACCTGGAAGCTGGCGCTTTCGCCCCCGCTGCCCCGTGGGGGTGGGGAGAGCATCGCAAAGGTCCTGGAAGGCTCACCTGGACCCTTGCGATGCTCCCCCCCCCACGGGGCCAGCAGGGATGAAATTGGTGCCTTCACTCCATAAGACCTACGGACTTTCCACCCCACATTTTTTGGGGGGGAAGTGTGTCTTATGGAGCAAAAAATACGGTATTTATGTCATGGATCGAATTGTATATTATAAGATAAAGATGGGAATCTGGAGCCCTTCACACATTGTGTGACTCCTATCAACCCCAACAGTAATCATAGTCAATGGTCAGAGATGACAGAAATTATAGTGCAATGATATCTGGAGTATCATAGATTCCCCCATTGCTTTAAAACATGTACATACCACTATGGCTGGAATCCAATTTCTTATGTAAACCAAAGTAAGTCAAGTGGCATAAATCTGAGCTGTGAATTGCTGCCAATTAAGGAGTTGATTATTGCATTCCTGGTTGTAACCACACCATGTGACAGGTGTGTGATGACAAATGCAAGCATTGACTCCTCAACTAGCAGCAATTTGCTGCTCGAATTTATGCCATTTGACTTGTGCTATGTGTAAATAACACTGTTCTGGTCTACAGATGTTCCAATTTCCACAGCAATACTTTCCATTCTTGCTAGAACTTTATTCAGGTTCTTTAATATCAGCCTTTCCCCCATCATCTTACTAAAATGTCACCCCAGGTCATTTAAGGTCAGCTTCATAGTAGACAATCACTTTTAAAATTGGTCACTACAGATAAAATCCATTGTATCTCATCATAGGACATAATACAGAATCTTATGGCTGCAAAGACTTTCTTCAATTTTGGAATGGTGATGATGCAACAACAACAACAGAGTGTCCACATTGTTCTAAAAAGAAAGAAGAAGGACCTCTGAATGAGTATGATGATGGAAGCCACTGAGAGCAATTAGAGGTCTATAGACGAGCCCATGCTTTCCACATATACTTATTCACAGTTAACAGGAGTTTGATTTCTCTTTTAACTGTTGTGGCTCTGACTTATGGAATCCTGGGATTTGCAGATTGAAGAAGTAGAATTCCCCGTTATAATTCAAGGAACTGCACTAGGACTGTGTGGCACAGAATTCTAACCATTTGACTAAATTATAAATTCCAGGATTCCTTGAGATGGACCCACAGTCATAGAATCAAACTGCTAATTATGGATTTTAAAATGCAGGAAGGCTAGGAAAGTCCTCTGTCTAAGACATAGATCTCTTATCCACAGGTCACAGGCAGGCTGGATGCCCATCCCTCCACGACTAAGCCTCCAAATTCCCCCTCCCAGCCTCCAAGTCAGATGTTTGGCAGAGCTGCTAACAAACAACTGGAATAGGGGAGATGCATGTGGAGAGAATCATATGGTTTCCACTGTTTCAGCATTATATCTCTCCATCCCTGCCTGCTGAAATAGGGTGGAGAGAAAGGTTATCATATTGGCAGCATCTCATTCCCTGAGATTTCAGAGACCCAAATCCTGTTTTCTTTATTCCAGTTGTTTGCTAGCAGATCTGCCAAACTGTTTTTCTACACATCCAATGGCTGATAGCATAGATTGTTTTTTTAAAAAGTCAGCTAAGCAAGGGAGTATTAAACTACCCCCTTGCTCATGGATAATTGTTCTCCAGCTCACATAACCTCAAGCCAGAGACTGCTGGAGCAATCATGGATGTGCCATGCTTATTAAAATGCTAAAAGATGTGGTGTCCTCAAGTGTGTGTGAGTGGGGGCTGAGAAGGAAAAACCAACTCTGGTTTCTCTTACCATTGCCCTGTTCATTATCAGCATCCACATCATAAGTGGCCTGTGGTTCAAGTGTGAGGGAGCAAGCTCCAGCTCCTTGGAGCATGTGTCACTCATGCCCTGCATCCATCACCACATGGAGCTCCTTGATCAGGTAGTGCCCACCTGCAATATAATTGTCTAACAATATTATTGCTTTTTCATAAATTGCACTATATTACCATCTGAATACCCCTCATGCTCACGAAATCTTCAAGGAGAATCAAACAGTATACTCTGCAACAAATGGCCACATAGCTCATGTCAGTCAAATTAATTTGTGCCTTAAGCTTCAAGCAGTTACTTGTTTCATGGTCCTGTTCAAAATATGTGCTAATAAAGTAAAATTAACTTCTTTTTAGTTTTCTCAGAGGGCTTTCTAGGTAGCTGCTATAACATTTGACAATTTGCCTAGCTTGCATTTTCGACATACTGGCACTGCAGAACAATGCAGAATCCAGAGCCTTTAAGGAGTACAATTATCCTAGCAGCTGGCCTATGTCATATGAGCTTCTTATGAATCTCCATGCTTACGAGTTATACTATCCATGTGTGCCTATATAACACTTTGCTAGTCTCCTTTGCTCACAGGTACTCAACCCCCTCCCATCTGTCTGTAATTTAAGAGGCACAGAATTAAACCACAAATCTTCAAAGGGAAGTAATTCTAATTAAGCAGAGAAGCACAACAGGAAATGCACTTTTGAGTCAATTATCATATGGCCTGGATTGTGTGATCAGGCAGGGAGCCAACAGCAGTATTGCAGCGCCTGGCGTGTCTCCTGATGCTAAGATCACTGACAGTTAAGAGGACATTTCCACTTACAGTCTTAAGGCATTCCATTATTTGGTCTCAAAATAATGTGGATTCTAGTCTGCTCATGCCTTAAGGTTAATGCTGAAAGGTGGGTTAGACTGGTGTGCCACGGGCAAAGGGCTGCCTGTGCAATATCCTACCAAGAAACGTAGGTCCCTCAGTCATGTTATCATTCAGATTGAAAACCCGACTGCAACACATTATTTTTAAAATCATGTATTTTTATTGGACATTATGTTATTTGGTTGCTATATCTTTGGAAATTGTTTCCTCCTAGCTGGATTGTAACTGGGTATATTGCATTTTTTAAGATTATAAAAACTAGCATTCATGTGTGTGACTAACAAGTGGTGAAATGCATCTACAAGTGATTATGTGAGCGGTTGTGCCACCAGTTTAACAATTAATTGTTCAACCAGTCATACAACAGACCTCTGGTGAAATATGGCAGCAACTGGCACAAGGGTTGTTGTACACTAACCTTGTGTACAGAATCCTCAACAGGTTGCTGGTGTAAGTTAGTATACAGATATTACATTATTGTGTTTGGATTTTATATTATTGCCTTTGGTAGATATGGTCCAAAAAGGCAGTTTAGATGCATTTAAAATGATAAATAAAATAAAATTTACGAGAGGGGGTAAATAGCAAATTAGTGGAGCTAATTAGCAAGGAAAGGATGTTATTTAAGCAGATGAGGGAACAGAGGAAGAGCAGTTCCTGCCTCTCTGACTCTCTTGCTCTTTTCCAACTGAAATCCTGATTCACAGCCCCTTCCTAAGATTTCTCCACCCATTGGGTTAAACCAAATAGTCTATAGAGTTAGCATTAACATGTTCAGGTATGCTTTAGTGGGAGCAAAAGTATGACAGAAGACTGAATCAAAGACTGCACTGACAGCAGGCACTAGGCAGAATGATGGGTGCAGTCAGCTGAGAAAGGAATTTGGAAGTATGATCTAACAGAGATAGTAGGGGGTTAGGGTCATGGAGAGTCAGTTGAATTAGGATTGCACTATTAAGCATGTGCTTTCAGGAGACTTCACAGTGAATTCTAGGAGACGTCTGCCCTCTTCTTGTATTGCACTTTGTTTGGACATAAATATGCCTGATGTCTACATAGGTAAAGGTAAAGGTTCCCCTTGACAATTTGTTGAGACGTGTCCGACTCTAGGCGGTGGTGCTCATCTCTGTTTCCAACCCATAGAGCTAGTGTTTTGCAGACAATCCTCCGTGGGCACGTGGCCAGCATGACTAGACAATCTGAATAACCTTCACACCGAGATGGTACCTATTTACCTACTCGCATTTTTGCATTTTGCATGCTTTCGAACCGCTAGGTTGGCGGGAGCTGAGGCAAGCAACGTCTACATAGCATATTTCTATGCTAGGCAAATTTCTATTTGTCTACATAGCATATTTCTATATATCAAGTGCTTGTAATATTGCTTTTTAATAAAACTTGACTCATTTTCCAGAGTGCACAGAGGCTTGTGGCTTTAAACAATTGTGACTACAAACTTTCTCCCCATCATAGCAAACATTTTACAAGATTTGCTGAATCAAAATGCATTACAGGCAAACAACCCTGTGGTATGAATGGGATATACAGATAGGATACCAGGGTGATGTTGGTGAGGCAACTCTGCAGCTTCTTCTGCTTATTGTTTTGCCATTGTAAAGAAAGATAAATGCTTCTATGTGACTTTCAGCTAGGAGAAACTTACAAAATCCACAAAGTCTCATTAACGATTCTTGTGTAAAACTTTCATGCAACCTCAATAAAAGAGTCACTTTTATTGTTTCCTAAGTGTTTCGCAGATGTACTCCCTTCCACCCCATCTGTCCCTTCCCAGATGGTCATTTTGAACCATTGAAGGAAAATATAGTTTTGAAAATGAACTCTTTATGCCAAAATCTTCAGTAATGAGTTTCATCCCATCTGCCCTGTCTCCGTTCCCATCTTCACCAGATGCCTATCCCTAACGGGAGCCTGTCCACTAAACAGGATGTAATAACTACCCGGAGTTATAAATTCACAATTTAATCCTATTTTCCCGAACTTCATTTAATCCACTTTCATGTTTGATGGCTGCTTTGCATTTAAATCAAGGTAGGATTGCAAGATCAGCAGCACACTGTTCCCTGAGATTTCAAGACCAAACCCAGAGGCCAAGGAGGGGCTCATTTGGATGCCATGGAGGAAAAGAGACAAGGGTTGGGAGGGAAGCAGTTACAACACACATACAAACAGTAGCAGTATCATTGCTGCCACTTGAGAATTGGTGGAGGGAAACACTCAGACTTTATAGAAGCCTCAGAGGCACAAATCAAGCTTTCTGCTCTTTTATCTCACCCAGACATACGTCTTCCTGTTTGGAGTCCCAAGGAAACATATCATTTCCCTAAGACTTCAGCTGATGCCCTGAAAGGTGGCAATCCTATACCAAGGTCAGCTGTCCAAGAAAAGATTCCAATAAAAGATTAGAGTAAGCTATTGCTACCTCATTTAGAAGGAGCAATCTGCAATTCCTGAATTCAGTTTTTCTGAGAAATGCGTGGCGAAATTAGCAAAATGTATTATGAGAACTCCACACAACTTTGGTTCCAACAAATAATAATTATGTGACATTAAATTGAATCTAACGAATGGCATTTCTTTCTAGAGTTTTTCCAGTAAAAAGTACACAATTTGCTTATCTGCTGGCATTCTGCCTGAAGCTACACAAGTTGGCTGTTCTCCTGGGAGACACAGTAGGGAATCAAATTCTTGACCCCTGGCTCCACAGACAGCTGGTCCCAACCACTGTGAGCTAACTTTTCTCCAATGATCATTTTGTTCAGATAATCATTTTTCATGGTTTTGTTTGTTGGGCTGGGATGGATGGGGAAATCATCATTTTATGGTATTATATAAGTGACAAATTAATATATCCCCACTATCTTTGAAAGAGTTGTTCCCAGTTTCCCTCTTCCAGCTGATCAATAGAAGGCTAGTTCATAAATTTCTAACCCAGGTCCACATGATCAGGAATCTATTAATTCAAGCATCTCCCTTCAATTGTTGCCTTTAAGTCAATTTCCACTTTTCCTGTTGGCAGTAGGGAAGAAGTTTTCCTGACCTTGCAAATGGATTTCGGATACATATGCCAAGGTGGGTCGCAAGTTGTGCTGTCTCGTTCTGCTCTGATTCCCAAGTTCTCTGACCCAGTTTGACTACTTACAAAGCTACTTAGTCAACACTTTTCAGAAGCTTTGCAATGCAAATAGGAAGGAATTACTATGAAAGAAAAATCTCTAATGAAATCCAAGGAATGACTCAGCTGAAAGCTTGATCCATAACCACGTTAATCAGGATTTCTTGGGTTTAAATTATTTTGGTCCCACTACAGTCGTGGGCGAGTGCTGAGCAGTGCCTACGCATAGAGATGTCCGACCAGAAAGTCTGTATTTTATATAACAATTCAGAAAAACTTGAAACATTTCTTTTTAAAGGACATTTATGACCAGAATACTGATATGGTCTTAGTGTCACTTATGAATGTACACACCATCTTTTAATACAGAGGAGGCTAAGCACAGCTGTTGTAACGTTTGCACCCCTTGAAGTCTTTTTTGCTTGCCTTGGACTTTACTAAGCCATCTGTTTTGTCTGCCAGAAAGTCACCCTTTAAATAGGTTAAACACAGTGCTCTGATTCATACTCCAAATGACCATTTTAAAAAACTAGACATCAGCATCTAGCAATTTCTGGTTTCATTTTTTGTTTGTTTGTTTTGAATAGAGATGGGCATGAACTGAACCACAAACCAGGAAAAACTGACAAACCAGGCTGGTTCATGGTTCAGTTTGTGAGCTGGTTTGGGGGGGACCTCATTTTGTTGAAGCCAAAAGAAGCACTGAATTTTGCCCCCCCGCAAGCCAGGCCTGCTTCCTCTGCGTATGTGTTCATTGCCTAGCTGAGGATGGTGGCAGAGGCAGCGGAGTAGGAGTTGTCGGCAGGAGTAGGGTGACAGCACAGTGGAAAGGGGGCAGGTGGGTGGCAGGGGAGGTGAGGGCAGGCAGAGGGCATGAGCAGGTACCCCACACACAAAATAAAAAAACTGGAAAAACAAATTATGAACTGGTTCATTTTTCCCAGGGGTTCATGGTGGTTTATGGTTCATGGTTAGCCATGGACCACTAGACCATCATGAAACACCGGATTTCTGGTTTATGTCCTGGTTCATCTCTAATTCTGAACATTTTTGCAATCCCAGCTGGTCCTGGAGGTTCTTGAGAGCAGAGATTTTCATCCTGGTCTCATCAAACATGCCTACACTGTTTCATTGGCATGTTTTGTGAACAACCCTATATATGTCTATATAAAAATGAATCTCTGAGTGGTTGGATAGGCTATCAGAGTTTAGACAGGTGGATATTAGATTGCATTCTCAGCATAATTAGTCTGTCATCCAAGATGGAGGTGAACTTCAGCATTTCTGCTGTCTAAAAAATAAATGGTTAATACTCTATTAAAAGTATTGGACATATTGTGCTCATTATTCAGGGTGTATTAAAACTGGTGACTTTTTTTTAAAAAAATCAGATTTTTAAAATTTTTAAATTAGATTTATTTTAATGCTTTTGGAGGAAAAATCCATCTAGAATAGTTTTCTATTTAGGATACATTATAGTTCAAAAGTTATTCAGCATGGAATAGAGCTTAGTTATGTAGCATGAGGCTTTCATGCAATATCTACATTTTTGGTAAACTAATTCAATTAATCCAAGTTATCCAAACTGAGATAACATGCACTTTTTCACAGTAAAAATGGTATAAAATAAACAAAGTGCAGGAAATTTTATTTTTTATGTATTTTATTAGACTTGTGTACCACCCATCTAGAACATGTCTACTCTGGATCGTTTACACAAAAAAATAAACTATGAAAATATAATGTACTAAAAATACGACCCAAATTAACAGCAGAATCCAAGATGGAAAAGAGAAAAAAGAAAAAAAGAAAAAAAAAAGGCTAGGTGATGGCTGTAGGGAAGGCCTGGCTATATAGACATGTCCTCAGATTGGTCACAAAGGCCCTCAATGAGGGAGCGAGGCGGATCTCTACAGGTAAGTTGTTCCAGAGATGAGAGGCAACTGCCGAGAAGGCCTGATTTTTAGTTTTTTTCTCTTTGGACCTCTCTCGCATTAGACCCCCCAGCTACCTAGCCTAAGTAGAACGGGTGATATGGGCAGAACAAGGCAGAAGAGGAAAAGACCTTAATGTCATAGTTATTGTGCAAATTGATGTACAAACAATGAACACATTACAGTAGGACTGCAATATCTGTGGGGGGTGATTTGTTCCAAGCCTCTCAGTGGATGCCAAAAAATGTGGATGTAGTGAACACAATACACTGCGTCGTCTCTGGATCTCTCTAGTGGCTAGTTCTGGTAAATACACCCTGGGAATAAATACATATAAATACATTTTTGGAGGCGTTATTTAGTATTTCTAGGCATCAGATAAGTATATCTGATTCTGTAGACAGGGGGGTTCCTACTGTAACTTTATGGTAAGTTTGAAGATTGTTTGGAAGATAGTTTGCTTTTAAAAAATATATTTTGGTTAACCATTTCAGTTAAACATTGAAATTTGAGCAAATACAATAATATGTATGCTGTGTAATGTTATTGTTTTAGTTAAACAAAACAGTTTAAGTAGTTCTCCAAATATAAGTGATTAACCTATTAAACTAATATCAGTTCTGATATAGCTGTTTTACTGAGAGGCTATCATTCTAAATATGAAATCTTAATCTAGTTGCAAATGTTAAAGATTATAATAACTACCAGCAAGCATGACTCTTTACATTTAAAAATCGTCATTTGAATCAAGTCTTACTGGCTAGTGATTTAAATCAAATCCATCCTGTCAGTATTTTCTTTTGAAAGGAAAATCTTGCACTCACATCTATTTAATAAGACAAATTCTATTTGCTTTCTACTTTTTCTTTATATATTGTCTGGCATCCTAGAAAGCTGTGCAAGCAAGTTAGAACCATGAATGCCCTCCAAAGCATTTTGAAAGTCCGGAATTGTTGTGCATTTACCTGGCACAACAGGTGAAAGCACTTTTGCTTTGTTCCTTCATTTCATTGAAGCCCATGTTGTCTATTCAGCGAGATGAACACGTCACCAATTGAGTAAGATATAATCATCCTATGAAAAAACTGAAAGCACTGCAACGCTGCTCACAGTTCTCACATGTCTGGTTTTAAGGAAAAACCATAAGTTAATTTATTTATTCATTCATTCATTTTATTTTTAGACAACCTAATTTGTCTTGGGCCAGTTGCGGTTATAACAGGGAACTGCCTTCACCTGAAAAAGTACTACACCTCAGGTATGTCAGAATGGTCTACCTGAGACTTTGAAAAATCACATTTTTGGCTGGATGGATCAGTGATCTGGCAAATAGGCACATTCACCTCTTTATATCCACAGTTACGGACTTCAGCCATCCATTGTTAATATGGATTACTTGAGGGAACAGATCTTTCTAGGTCCAAATAGGAGCATCGTGGCGCAGTGGTTAAAACCACTGTACTGCAGCTAAAACTGTGCTCACGACCTGGGGTTCAAATCCCAGGTAGCCGGCTCAAGGTTGACTCAGCCTTCTATCCTTCCGAGGTCGGTAAAATGAGTACCTAGCTTGCTGGGGGGGGGCAACGTGTAGCCTGCATAATTAAATTGTAAACCGCCCAGAGAGTGCTTGAAGCACTATGGGGCGGTATATAAGCAGCACACTTTGCTTTGCTTTGCAAATGCTTGTCTTTGAGGGATCCTACCTCTGAGTCAGATATTGTGGGGGGCTCCCTGGATGATTGCCTGTGTTTTCCCATAATTTACATTTCCAGAGCAGGAAAGAAGCTAGTGAAGACTTTTGGAGCATTTTAGTGTCTCGTCGTCGTTTAGTCGTTTAGTTGTGTCCGACTCTTCGTGACCCCATGGACCAGAGCACGCCAGGCCCTCCTATCTTCTACTGCCTCCCGGAGTTGTGTCAGATTCATGTTGGTTGCTTCGCAGACACTGTCCAGCCATCTCATCCTCGGTTGTCCCCTTCTCCTCTTGCCATCACACTTTCCCAACATCAGGGTCTTTTCCAGGGAGTCTTTTCTTCTCATTAGATGGCCAAAGTACTGGAGCCTCAGCTTCAGGATCTGTCCTTCCAGTGAGCACTCAGGGTTGATTTCCTTTAGAATTGATAGGTTTGTTCTCCTTGCAGTCCAGGGGATTCTCAAGAGTCTCCTCCAGCACCACAATTCAAAGGCATCAATTCTTTGGCGGTCTGCTTTCTTTATGGTCCAGCTTTCACTTCCATACATCACGACAGGAAAAACCATAGCTTTGACTATTCAGACTTTTGTTGGCAAGGTGATGTCTCTGCTTTTTAAGATGCTGTCAAGATTTGTCATCACTTTCCTCCCAAGAAGCAGGCGTCTTTTAATTTAGTGGCTGCTGTCTCCATCTGCAGTGATCATGGAGCCCAGGAAAATAAAATCTGTCACTGCCTCCATATCTTCCCCTTCTATTTCCCAGGAGGTGATGGGACCAGTGGCCATGAACTTAGTTTTTTTGATGTTGAGTTTCAGACCGTTTTTTTTGCACTCTCCTCTTTCACAATCATTACAAGGTTCTTTAATTCCTCCTCACTTTCTGCCATCAGAGTGGTATCATCTGCATATCGGAGGTTGTTGATATTTCTTCCGGCAATCTTAATTCCGGCTTGGGATTCCTCCAGTCCAGCCTTCCGCATGATGTATTCTGCGTATAAGTTGAATAAGCTGGGGCACCATATACAGCCTTGTCGTACTCCTTTCCCAATTTTGAACCAATCAGTTGTTCCATATCCAGTTCTAACTCTTGCTTCCTGTCCCACATATAGGTTTCTCAGTAGATAGATAAGGTGGTCAGGCACTCCCATTTCTTTAAGAACTTGCCATAGTTTGTTGTGGTCCACACAGTCAAAGGCTTTTGCATAGTCAATGAAGCAAAAGTAGATGTTTTTCTGGAACTCTCTGGCTTTCTCCATAATCCAGCGCAAGTTAGCAATTTGGTCTCGAGTGCCTCTGCCTCTTCGGAATCCAGCTTGTACTTCTGGGAGTTCTCAGTCCACATACTGCTGAAGCCTACCTTGGAGGATTTTGAGCATAACCTTGCTAGTGTGTGTAATGAGTGCAATTGTGCGGTAGCTGGAGCATTCTCTGGCACTGCCTTTCTTTGGGATTGGGATGTAGACTGATCTTTTCCAATCCTCTGACCACTGTTGGGTTTTCCAAACTTGCTGGCATATTGAATGTAGCACCTTAACAGCATCATCTTTCAAGATTTTAAATAGTTCAACTGGAATGCCATCACCTCCCCTGGCCTTGTTGTTAGACAGGCTTTCTAAGGCCCACTTGACTTCACTCTCCAGGATGTCTGGCTCAAGGTCAGCAACTACATTGTCTGGGTTGTCCGGGATATCCACATCTTTCTGATATAATTCCTCTGTGTATTCTTGCCACCTCTTCTTGATGTCTTCTGCTTCTGTTAGGTCCCTCCCATTTTTGTCCTTTATCATGTCCATCTTTGTGCGAAATGTTCCTCTAATATCTCCAATTTTCCTGAGCAGATCTCTGGTTTTTCCTTTTCTGTTATTTTCCTCTATTTCTTTGCATGGTTCATTTAAGAAGGCCCTCTTGTCTCTCCTTGCTATTCTTTGGAAGTCTGCATTCAACTTTCTGTAACTTTCCCTATTTCCCTTGCATTTTGCTTCCCTTCTCCTCTCTGCTATTTCTAAGGCCTCGTTGGACAGCCATTTTGCTTTCTTGCATTTCCTTTTCTTTGGGATGGTTTCTGTTGCTGCCTTCTGGACAATGTTACGAGCCTCTATCCAAAGTTCTTCAGGCACTCTGTCCACCAAATCTAGTTCCTTAAATCTGTTCTTTACTTCCACTGTGTACTCATAGGGGATTTGGTTTAGATTATACCTGAGTGGCCCAGTGGTTTTTCCTACTCTCTTCAGTCTAAGCTTGAATTTTGCTATGAGAAGCTGATGATCAGAGCCGCAGTCAGCTCCAGGTCTTGTTTTTGCTGACTGTATAGAGCTTCTCCATCTTTGGCTGCAGAGAATATAATCAATCTGATTTCGATATTGCCCATCTGGTGATTTCCATGTATAGAGTCGCCTCTTGTGTTGTTGGAAAAGAGTGTTCGTGATGACCAGCTTATTCTCTTGACAAAACTCTATTAGCCTTTGTCCTGCTTCGTTCTGAACTCCAAGGCCAAACTTCCCTGTTGTTCCTTTTATCTCTTGGCTCCCTACTTTAGCATTCCAGTCCCCTAGAATGAGAAGAACATCTTTCTTTGGTGTCAGTTCTAGAAGGTGTTGTAAATCTTCATAAAACTGTTCAATTTCAGTCTCCTCAGCAGTGGTAGTTGGTGCATAAACTTGGATTATTGTGATGTTGAAAGGTCTGCCTTGGATTCGTATTGACATCATTCTATCATTTTTGAGATTGTATCCCATTACAGCTTTTCCCACTCTTTTGTTGACTATGAGGGCCACTCCATTCCTTCTACGGGATTCTTGCCCACAATAGTAGATATGATAATCATCTGAGCTGAATTCGCCCATTCCTGTCCATTTTAGTTCACTGATGCCCAGGATGTCGATGTTTATTCTTGCCATCTCCTGTTTGACCACCTCCAGCTTCCCAACGTTCATAGATCTTACATTGCAGATTCCTATGCAGTATTTTTCTTTGCAGCATTGGATTTTCCTTTCACTTCCAGGCTGAGCGTCCTTTTGGCTTTGGCCCAACCACTTCATTAGCTCTGGAGCTACTTGTACTTGTCCTCCGCTCTTCCTCAGTAGCATGTTGGACGCCTTCCGACCTGAGGATCCCATCTTCCAGCGTCATATCTTTTAGCCTTTTGTTTCTGATCATGGGGCATTCTTGGCAAAGATACTGGAGTGGCATTGCCAGTTCCTACTCCAGGTGGATTGCGTTTAGTCGGAACTCTCCACTATGTCCTGTCCGTCTTGGGTGTCCCTGCACGGCATAGCCCATAGCTTTTCTGAGTTACTCAAGCCCCTTCGCCACGACAAGGCAGCAATCCATGAAGGGGTCAGTGTTTCACTTTGCCTAATTGCTTCCAATCATCAGGATTTGGAGAAAGGTTTCCACCGGTAAAAGCTCAGTGAAGCTCTCTGGAGTTGTGGCAGGGGTCCTTCTCATACATTTATGTGTATGTAGTATGTATGATTCATTGCCTTTTCCTCCTCTGCTGCCTGAGGTGAATACTTCACTCTGCCTGACAGAAATGCTGGCCTTATCCTGGGTGAATGTGCAGACTGAAAATTAGGCATTTGCAGATGCTGAATTTGCTGTTTAACTGCTGAATAACTGCTGAACTGTATAACTGCTGAATACAGTTCTTCACTAAATATATGAAAATGTGTTTTAAAATGTATGCTTTGAGAGCAAATGTATTTAAAATTGTCATTTATATGCAAACTTCCAAACATTTTTAAAAGACCATACATATACACACAATTGGACTTATTGGTGTATATGTGAAAATAAAACTGACCAGAAACAGACTGATTTGCTCATTACTAAATCACCATGATTTGAAATACATATTTTGTGCAACACATTTAACAATTCAAGGCCCTCTCTGCATTTTAATGTACTAAAATTCATTCCCAATGCATCCCAATGTTAACCTAGTTTCAGGGAAAACATCATTATCTCTGCTGATATAACAGTGTTCTTTCCAGTGAAATACTCCACAAATATAACCTATTAATCTTCTTTATCCATCATTAGCTGACAAAAATTACAGGGAAATAAAAGGTAGTTACGGTTTTAAAGTTAAATATTCTAGAGCTCATGCTGGAATAACAGATTTTGTGAATTAGTTTCCTGGCTATAATAGATCATACCCAGTTGTGAACAGTTGGTGCATCATTGTCATTTGTATTGTTAGATCTCCTGAGAACAGCAATAAAGAAAGTTGCTGTAATGGCTATTTGCATTAATATATGGGCATTGGGTTTCTGCCAAGGAAGCTTTTCCACTTAGATGTCTAATTACTTCAGTTGTTTTGTTTTCTCAGCCATTCTCAGGCACTAATCAGCCACAGTTATATGCCAAATGCTGAAGGTCTTCCTTGGATTTGACAAACAAATCAGATTCGATACCATCAGTGAAATGATGCAAGCAATTTTTGTCTTTTATGAAGGACAGTTAGTGGTACTATTGAGGCACAAAGTTGCCAGCTGGAAATAATAGTTGATTCCCAGTTTGTCAGGCATCTTGAAAACCCTGTTACAGAGTAAATCATCAGCTAAACGCCAACAACAACAAAGCAAAAAACAAAAAACAAAAACACCAAAGCAAAATGAAATGAAAACCAAATGAACTCCAAAGTCTGCTCTTTCTGTCAGCAGTTGAAGATGAACTTGCACTCTTGGGGAAAATGCAAAAATGACACCCTGTTGTAGAAGGTAATAATGCTACTAATTTTCACGGTGGTGCTTTAAATTTGCTAGTGAGATCTTTAGCCCTGTAGAGATAGGAGGGTGAAAGGAGATATATGCAAAGGCTTTTCTACTGGTGAAACAAGATGCTAGTTTGGAATGTATATATTGTTTTTTAAATCTCTTGTTTCCTCCAAGGTGGTTAGTGCAACATATACGATTCCTTTTCTTTTTCAAGTTGTTGTCACTACAACATGATGTGGTAGGTTAGCCTTTAATTAGCCAAAGGTCAACCATTGGGTTCCTTGGCTGAGGAGAAGTCTACTGTTTCCACAGTTTATACCTGATATGCACTATCCCCAAATACTGGCATGGATGGCCACTCCAGGTCTTGAACTGCAACGTCCACCAGTCCTATCCAGCATAGCTAGTAGTAACAAATAAGTAATAACGAATGCTGAAGTCAAACAATTCCCCAAACGTTATTCATATTAGCATAGGATTTGCATAACTTGTCATGGCAAATTGCAGCTAAGTGGCAAAGTACCAGGCATCTCTCAGTCACATGCCTAGTCATGCACTTGATAATGTAACTGAAATGTACTCTGGCATCTCTGTTATATGTTGGACACTGGAGGTCTCCCATGGATTTAATTTTTAAAAAACAGATTTAATAACATCAGTGAACTAATACAATGAGCATTTTTGTCTTTTATGAAGGGCATTTAGTGGTACCATGAAAGGACACTCATCTCATCCCTGTGCTGTGTTGTGCTACCTTGGTTCCACTAAAATAAGACCTAACCTGAAAATAAGCCCTAGTATGATTTTTCAGGATGCTCGTAATATAAGCCCTATGCCCCAAATAAGCCCCAGTTAAGTGAAACCCTGCCCTCCACCACTGTGCAGCACCCAGAAGAAGATGCCATGACTGTTTGAATAAACATAGATTGTTGTATATGAAAAAAAAACAAAACACCATCCCCTGAAAATAAGCCCTAACACATTTTTGGAGTAAAAATTAATATAAGACTCTGTCTTATTTTCAGGGAAACAGGGTAGTTCTCTAAAGTAAATCTCTAGCACTATATAAGTAGCTTGTACATGGCATAATGGAGGTCCAATTGGTGTTGACACTTTGGCTTTTCACCCTGAAGGATTGATAGGCACTGATATTGATTTCATTTCAATGGCAAGTTCATGTTTATTAAATCCTTTGAAATCAAAGTTTTAATGATGACATACAAAGCCCTAAATGGTTTAGGACCTCGCTATGTGACGGAACGCCTACTCCCACCAAAATCTATCCATATCACTCGATCTAGTCAGGAGGTGCGACTGAGGAGCTTAATGCCGAGAGAGGCCCGGAAGGAAAAAAACAAGAAACCAGGCCTTCTCAGCAATGGCTCCTCGGTTATGGAATAATCTACCTTCATAGATCCGTATGGCCCTTTCGCTGGGTATTTTTAAAAGCCAATTTAAAACCTGGGTATTCAGGCAGGCCTTCCATCCGGGCACTATTTGATCTATCTTCTTTGTTTTTTTTTCCATCTTGAATGATTAATTATTTTTGGATATAGATGTTATTTTAATCTGTTTATTTTGTTTGATGTACGCTGCCCAGAGTAGTTGAATGACTAGATGGGTGTGATATAAATATAAATAAATAAATAAATAAATAAATAAATAAATAAATAAATAAATAAATAAATAAATAAATAAATAAATAAATAAATAAATAAATAAATATCTTGACTTCAGCTGGCTGTGGAGTGTTCTGTACGTATAACACTTTACACTTTTTAAAATGGTTTTAAATTACTCATAAGTTTCAAATTGTTTAAAATTGGTTTAAGATATTTTGGTCATGTAAGATATTAGGATATGGGGCAGGATACAAATACAGTATTCTTAATATTAAATAAATGAATACATTGCTATGTGTCATCAAGTTGTCTCTGATTCATGGTGAGCCCATGAATGAGCAATCTCCAAAATGCCCTGTCCTCAGCAGCCCTGCTCAGCCTAGGCCCATGGTCTCTTTTAGGGAGTTGGTTTCTTCTCATATTTAGTATTCCAAATAAATACATAAATAACCATGATCTGTAAGCATCTCCTATTCTGCCATGTTTCTAGCTCCTTCCCCATCACCATAAAAACTCTGCATTGCAACAGGTTAGCAAAAGAGTCTTCGGTATCCCCACCACAATAGAGTCTTGCCACTTTTCATTTAATCTACAGTTTTATAGAGTCTTATTTCTGAATATAACATTCTTCCATACAGCAGAACCTAGAAAATATTTTAAAATCAGTTTTGAGGGAGAAAAAAAATGGATTACAAATGGCAAGGAGTAACAGTTTTCTAATGTGACATCTTTTATGGAGGTTAGGGGGGGACAACAGAGGAGCTGTTGAATGTTGGCACCTTTGTGTATCTTTTTACAAGACATGCACACAGAGACATATTCTGTACTCTAGGACAACCTGGATATTTTCAACTGAGGAACATATTCCACAACCCCCTTACATTTTACAACCTGTCACTCAAGTCCATCAGCAGCAATAGAGGTCATTCAACAAGCTGAGGACTGTAATTCGGGTTGTCAAAAGAGGTTACAGCAAATAGTGTTGTAGGAAGGAAAGTAGTGATAGAAAGAGGCAGTTGAAATAAGATTAACCCAGTGTTTGGAATTGTAATATTCACTAGGCACGCAGAGAGGGCAGAAATAATTCTGTCGTTCTAGGGAGGAAAAGCTATTCACAGCTAAACCATATGTTGCTCTTACTATTATAAACTGCCTTGAAAAGATCCTTTTGATAGAAAGGTGAAAATGAAACATGTAAAGGAAATAATGGATACAAAGCCAAAGAATTATTGTTCCCAATCTATATTTCAGAAGAAAATGTTACTTTTACAATTAATCAAAAGAAGCTCAGTGATGGTATTTTCTTCAAGGTCTTGCTAGACTGGAATCTTATGCATGTTTTAATGTTGCCTTATTTCTGTTGTGATTGGCTGCTTTTTCGTTTTTGGAGTAATTCTCTTTGTTGTTTTTATATGTACACCACCCAGAATAGTGCTGTGCACTAATAGGGTGGTGTGTGTGTATATATATGTATATACAGAGTGCCTCAACTTACGAATGTCCCTACTTACAATGATTTTGAGTTACGACCAGCTCCGGCTGCAAAATTTTGCTTCTACTTGCGACCGAGCTTCCATTTATGAACAGAAAAAGGCAGGGAAAAAAGGCAGGAAATCAAAATTTCTAATTGTAGGTGGCGACGAGGTTGCTTCTTTGTAGCTCTTTCTCTTAGCAGTTGCATGCTTCCCTTGCTTTTTCCTTTCTTCTCTTTGCATTTCCAGTCTGCTCTGTTTGTTTTCTGTGCATTTCTGACCTGGTCCCTTTGATTTCTGTGCATTTCCGACCTGTTTCCTTTCTTCTCTTTGCATTTCCAATCTGCTCCATTTCTTTTCTGTGCATTTTCGATGGGTCTTGCCTGCTTGATTGCTTTTCTTCTCCCCCCCTTTGGCCGGGAGGGATTAATCGTATTTCCAATGAGTCTTGCAGTGATTTTTGGGTGTGTGTGTGATTTTTTTTTCTTTGTCCAGAATGGATTAATTGTTTTTCAGTGCATTCCTATGGGAAATAGTGCTTCAACTTATGACCACTTCAAGTTATGTCCATCTTCTGGAACGGATTATGGTCGTAAGTTGAGGCACTACTGTACATATACAAATTGTATATACATATACAAATTAGAAGTGAAAGTGGGGAGGACAGGATTGCAGCTGGAGATTGATAAATAGTCAAAGAATACCTTATCACCTTGAACAAGTTCAAATCTCCAGGGCCAGATGAACTGCATCTGAAAGTACTGAAGGAACTTGCTGAAGAACTCTCAGAACCGCTATCCATTACTTTCTTGTAATCATGGGAAATGGGGGAGGTGTCAAAGGATTGGAGGAGGGCTAATGTTGTCTCTATCTTCAAAAAGGGCAAAAAAGAGGAACCTGGGCACTACAAACCAGTCAGCCTGACATCAATCCCAGGCAAAATTCTGGAGCAGATTGTAAGGCTGTAATTCTGCAAGCACCTAGAAAACAATGCAGTAATAATTAGAAGCCAACATGGATTTGTCAAGAACAAATCCTGCCAAACTAATTTGATCCCATATTTTGATCAGGTAACCTCACTGATAGACAGAGGGAATGCTGTAGACATAGTATATCTTGACTTCAGCAAAGCTTGTGACAAAGTGCCCTGTGATATCCTGATTAGCAAGATAACTAGGTGTGGGCTGGATAGATCGTGTCAGATGGAGACACAATTGGCTACAGAATCACACTCAGAGGGTGATGATTAATGGGTCCTTCTCTATCCGGGAGGAGATAACAAGGCTCAGTCCTGGGCCTGGTGCTCTTCAATATTTTTATTAATGACTTGGATGAGGGAGTGCAGGGAATGCTTGTCAAATCTGCAGAAGTTACAAAATTGGGTGGAATAGCTAATACCCTAGAAGACAGGAAAAAAAATCAAAATGACCTTGATAGGATGGAGCACTGGGCCAAAAAGAACAGAACGACATTCAAGAGGGATAAGTGCAAAGTACTGCACCTTGCAAAAAGAAACCAATTGCACAGTTACAAGATGGGGGACACGTGACTCAGCAAAACTACAAATGAGAAGGATCTTGGAATTGTCATAGATCACAAGCTAAATATGAGCCAACAGTGTGATGTGGCTACAAAAAAGGCAAATGCTATTTTAGGCTGCATTAATAGAAGTATAGTTTCCAAATCCCATGAGGTGCTAGTCTCCCTATATTCAGCACTGGTTCAGCTTCACCTTGAGTATTGTGTCTAGTTCTGGACACCACACTTCAAGAAGGATGCTAACAAATTGGAACAAGTTCAGAGGAAGGTGACAAGGATGATCAGGGGGCTGGAAACCAAGCCTTATGAGGAAAAGCTGAAAGAATTGGGCATGTTTAGCCTTGAGAACAGAAGACTGGTGATAGCACTTTTCGAATATTTGAAAGGCTGTCATACAGAAGAGTGGCAGGACACACACAATGGGCTCAAGTTAAAGGAAGCCAGATTTTGGTTGAGTATCAGGAAAAAATTTCTAACTGTTAGAACAGTGGAACCAGTTACCTCAGGAGCTGGTGAATGCTCCAACACTGGCAGTCAAGAAAAACTTGGATAATCACCTGGCAGATGTGCGTTGATTGTATTCCTACACTGAGCAGGGAGTTGGACTTGATGGCTTTGTAGGCCCCTTCCAAATTCACTTTTCTATTATTCTATAATTCTCTCTATATGTATATGTATAGGGTGGTGTGTGCGGTGAGTGTATGTGTTTTTATATAGGTATAAGTGTCACCGAAGCTGCCAACATGAATTTGACCAAACTCCGGGAGGCAGTGGAAGACAAGAGGGCCTGACGTGCTCTGGTCCATGGGGTCACGAAGAGTCAGACATGACTTAAGGACTAAACAACAACAACAAATAAGTCCCACTGAATTTAATGGGAATTAATATCCAGACTCTTAGGGACGTGGTGGTGCTGTGGGTTAAACTGCAGAAGCCTCTGTGCTGCAAGGTCAGAAGACCAACAGTTGTAAGATCGGATCCATGTGACGGAGTGAGCTCCTGTCACTTGTCCCAGCTCCTGCCAACCTAGCAGTTCAAAAGCATGTAAAAATGCAAGTAGAAAAGTAGGTACCACCTCGGTGGGAAGGTAACAGCATTCCATGTCTAGTCATGCTGGCCAAGTGACCATGGAAACTGTCTATGGACAAACACTGTCTCTATGGCTTGGAAATGGGGATGAACACCGCATGCTAGAGTCGGACACAACTGGACTAAATGTCAAGAGGAAACTTTACCTTTACCTAATATCCAGACTCAGATAACTGCACAATTTAAATAGTTGTAGAATGTCATTTTTGTGTCACAATCACAACACATTAGTCTACTACCTGGATCTTGTCATTGTTATGGGTTAATGGCGTCACAGAAACATAGACACCAGCTTCCCTATTCCATTTGAGCATAGCAGTAATCTTTATAGTACCTTATGATGAGGGTTACTTTTTTAGAAATAATTGGTTGTAGTGAACAATAATGTAAACTACACAGATCTGACTTGGGGTGTGACTACAAAGTGAGAAAAATGCAAATTCACTTTCTGTGAAGTTCCACTGGGTTTTTTCACATTAACTGGACACACAGGGAAGAGGAATCTGGCTAAATGTCATGAGTTCAGTAGAAGAAGATCTAGAATCTGAGGGGGTTAATTACAGATGAGGAAAATGCTGGGCAATTAGTGTCACAGATAGCTGAATCACTGCCAGATTCTCCTTTCCCACTAGCCAGAGTGAGAGACAAGCTTTGGCAGGGACTCACAAACCAAAGGTCTGAGGCTTGCATGAATGCTTCGCACAGGAACATCAGGTCGACTAGACCTGAGTTTTAACAGGATGGAATGTTTCTAGTAGTTAGATTATTGTTGCTCCTATATAATTTGTACCTAGAGGTTTGGAAGCTTGTGGAAGCAACAAGTCAATTCTCTGGCTCGTGTCCACACTCCTGCTTATCTTGAACCTTGCTCTCTTGACCCTTGGTTTTTGGACTCTGACTTTTGACTACGGTTTGTGTTTTGGCTTTGACAATTTGGCATCTTTTTTGTATCTCCCAGACTTCTGACTTTGGACTGGCTTATTGGACTTTTGCCTGCTGAATCCCCTAGGAATGTGATCGTAAACAGCCTTGTTTGCAGCTTGTTAACATAGTTCTCCTGTAGCCCTGCAGGAGGCATGGTTACAGGAGAACTACTTCAAGAAGCTCTAAACAAGGGACAAAATGCAATTTTCTCCTCTCGTTTTCACCTCTTTTTCTCTTTTTCTCTATTTATTTATTTATTTATTTATTTATTTATTTATTTATTTATTTACTTATTTACTTACTTACTTACTTACTTACTTACTTACTTACTTACTTACTTACTTACTTACTTACTTATTTATTTTTCTTTCCTTCATCTTTTGGTGTCTAGGTGCAACAGCACCAAGCTGTTAAAAGTAAGAAAGTAATTGTATTATTTGCCAGGAGGGCTGGATTCCTTCCCCGCCTTCACTGTCACAAAATACACTTTGGCATTGGTTGAAATAATTGCACTTCCTGAAGTGATGTGAATGGAGCCACTGTGGAAAATAAGAGAATCATGAACCTCCTATTTAAAAATATTTTTTTTATTTTTTTAAACTCACTGATATAGTGCATCAGTGATAGTCTACATGCAATTGAATTTTTTCCCCAATTTCCCTGCTCTCTGCTGAGCAGGGAAAGTGATTAATTTGACAGTATCTTATTAAGCCACCTCATAATATTGGCACATTGAAAGGGGATTGGTTCCAGTGATCACACTCGTTGGAACTGATCAAACCAGAGTGATTCTACCCACACCAAAAACAAAAAAAAAACAAAAAAAAAAACAGAAGCCTTTTGACCGGGGCCAGAAAGGTATGGTTAGGAACACTTGAGGGGCAGGTTGGTGCACTCTAGCAAAGATGTCATCTAATCACCATCTTTAAGAGTGCACCAAACTGTCCCTAAAGCACTCCATACAGTGGGCTAAACAGTTGGTGCAATTAGCTTCTATGTGTGTCTCTTAAGCTAGGTCAAAGACCCTTAAGAAAGTTTCGACGATATTATGTTTCTTCCAAGAAATGGGCTGCAGCAAATCCTTCTATTCCCATCTTGTATGCTTCAGGTACAGAAGTGTTCCTGAGATACACTTGCAAGTGTTGTAGACCCAGCTCCGGCAGCACATTGGTGCTGGGTGTATAGAATACTCATACATGACCATGTAAGATAGAAATCAAAATAGGATTACTATTTATAGTATAACAGGAATACTATACTGTATTATACTATAATAATAGTAACATACTAAATTGTTTCTATGATTTTTACTAAACATAAAACCCCTCAAATAAATTGGACATTTAGATTTTGAAAATACATCCTTGGCTTGAGATCCAACCAATATTTTCTTCTCAGATGTGCACCTGAGAATAAAAAAACTTAGGGGAAAATCGCTTCAGAATTGTTGTCAATTCCCATCTGTAAAACTCTCTAAATGATTGCTGCTGTAGCTTCGGCTATTTGTAAGCTACTGTGTCACTTTGCTTATGTACTTACTATTTTTGAAAAAGGTCAAAATATTACTCCACAGGAAGGGGAAGATGGGTTTTTAAGAAGTGCCTTGAAAGGGAGCATACTGTTACTTTATGATCTCATCTCCTCTCATACTATGTTGACGAAAAGTGCTTTCTTTTTGCCCTTCTGCCATTTAACCCTAAAGATTTATATCCTGTCTTAGATTTTTGCCTCTCACACATGATGTACAGACATGCTGATAGAAACTCAGGGGGAGAAATGCTCAACAAATCATTCTGAGATGAGAGAAATAGATTGCTAGAGGTGTAAAAATGTCCTTGTGACAGGAAAAGTTGTGTGATCACCTTAGGAAGAGTCCCATTTTCATAGGAGGGCTTGAAAGTTATAGTGAACCATTTTGCTTGCACATGGTCTTTCTTAAAATTGCTTGAAACTGTCAGCAAAACTGAGAAGCATGTATGGAAAATGAATGAAACTTGGAAAGTCTATGAATATTATTCTTATGGGTTTATTGATGCCCAGTTAGATGTATTTCTTTTAAGGCACACCTGTTAAGATTATGGGAGACATGATTTAGGATTCAATTGGTACTACTTTATTTAATTAGTTAGTAGTTGGTTCATTAGAAGAAACAATGGTCAGAATTCTGATTGGATTTTGCCATAGAGTAAGTGAAATTGAGTAAAAAAGTGACTATGTTTATTATTTATCCTATAGTTTACCTCAAATTTGGCATAGATAAGATCAAATTAAAAATTGTGACTACACAATTTAAGCTATGTGCTGGAAAGCCTGGTTTTTTCACTGGGGAATTGTCCTTTTTTTCAGCTGATGGGGGTAGTTTATTTTGCTGTGATTGGGCTGACCATTTTTCTCTGTTTTATGACTTCCCAATCTAATGAAAAAGCATAACCATGATGGTGACAGTGGGTAACATCAGCTTTTCCCCGAGAGTCTGTTGTCCCTTCTTTTCCCAACCATTTTCCTGTTTTTAATGGTATTTGCCAAAGGCAGAGCTGTGCCAGATGAGCACATAGTCACTTCAGAAAAAATTAAGAATATACAGTATATTTTAAAGAGGAGGAAAAGAGGGGGAAGTCTTAGTGGAAACTGTCAAACAGTAAAGATGGTTCTTTTCCTCAATACAATTCTTTGCCTCTGCAGACTCCTGCAACATGCAGATGGCTGCAGTGATTTTCCCCATGAAAACCAATAAGAGCCTAGTTTGAAAATCTTCAAATTCAACCAGGTTTTCCCCACTGCAGAGTCTCAGCCTAAATTGCAGTTATGGGAAAAGCAAAATCATGTAAGTCATAATTGTTAAATCAAGTTTAATTGGCAAAGTGCAAATCATATGATGGGCATGCAAATAGACATGAATGGTACCATGTTCATGAGCTGCAGTTAGCCACCACAACTGGCATGATTCTGCTAACTCCAGAATAAAACACCAATAGGATTTTAGCCAGCGTCAGAAAAACAAAAGGAACAAATTACAAGTAATTAGTTATACATGCAGAAGTGACAGTTAAGAATTCACTTGGATAGTGATAAAGGGAGAGAGTCAACTGTGGCAATTCTACATTGTAAATATTTTTGTATATAGTTTTGTATTAGTATGCGTGGCAAATAACTGGGGTGTTGATTGACAGTTGCAGGTTGGATGTGTAGCAGGAAAGACAGTTATGAAAAAGTTGAAGATGTAATTGAATGTCTGTGAATGGACCTGTGAGCTGATTGGTAGGTATTATTCCTGTTTGGAGAGTGGTTGTTTGTCATAAGAGGGCACTGTATGTGAGAGGGAGGCAGAAATAATATGTTAAAGATTTAAATACTGAGTATTTCAGTTGAGGTAGCTAGAAAAAGCCATGCTAGTAGCTGGAGTCTTCTCTAATAATAATCTGTTTTTGTGAAGAACTTGTGGAAAAACAACGTTTTATCTTTGGATCCTGCATAAATACAAGTGTGCGCACTTGTGTGTGTGTGTATGTGCGCGCACACTTGCGTGCACACACACACACACACACACACACACACAAAAACAAAAGGAACTGAATGTGTGTAAACTATAAAAAAGAGGAAAATAAAATAAAAAGACTTTGGGATGTTTGATAAGAACATGACAGCTTGCTATTTTGAAGCTCGCTCTCTCGCTCTCTGTGTATGATTCAGAATAAAATGTCTTTTTGGTTTACAAATCCAGCCTTCTTCTTTTTATAGACAGCACTCATAAAACATTACAGTATGCCCATATGTACCACTAATTAGTGCTTGGACACATAGTTTATGTAGTGTCACCTGAGCAACAAAGACTGTGAGTTTCACCAGAAGCATTCCTATGCTTTTAAAAGCGGAATTCAAAGCTAGACCTTAGCTGTGGTCATATAAAGCTAGTTGTTGTTGTTGTTGTTGTTGTTTAGTCATTTAGTCGTGTCCAACTCTTCATGACCCCATGGACCAGAGCACACCAAGCCCTCCTGTCTTCCACTGCCTCCCGGAGTTGGGTCAAATTCATGTTGGTTGCCTCGATAACACTGTTCAACCATCTCATTCTCTGTCGTCCCCTTCTCCTCCTGCCTTCACGCTTTCCTAACATCAGCGTCTTTTCCAGGGAGTCTTCTCTTCTCATGAGATGGCCAAAATATTGGAGCCTCAGCTTCATGATCTGTCCTTCCAGTGAGCACTCAGGCTTGATTTTCTTTTAAAATGGATAGGTTTTGATCTCCTTGCGGTCCAGGGGACTCTGAAGAGCCTCCTCCAGCACCACAATTCAAAAGCATCAATTCGGCGGTCAGCTTTCTTTATGGTCCAGCTCTCACTTCCATACATCACTACAGGAAAAACCATAGCTTGGACTATTCGGACTATTGCCGGCAAGGTGATGTCTCTGCTGTTTAAGATGTTTTCGAGGTTTGTCATCTCTTTCTTCCCAAGAAACAGGGGTCTTTTAATTTCGGGGCTGCTGTAACCATCTGCAGTGATCATGGAGCCCAAGAAAGTGGAATCTGTTACTGCCTCCATCTCTTCCCCTTCTATTTGCAAGGAGGTGATGGGACCAGTGGCCATGATCTTAGCTTTTTTGATGTTGAGCTTCAGACCGATTTTTGCACTCGCCTCTTTCACCCTCATTAAGAGGTTCCTTAATTTCTCCTCAATTTCTGCCATCAGCATGGTATCATCTGCATATCGGAGGTTGTTGATATTTCTTCCAGCAATCTTAATTTCATTTTAGGATTCCTCCAGTCCAGCCTTTCGCAAGAAGTATTCTGCATATAAGTTAAATAAACTGGGGGACAATATACAGCCTTGTCATACTCCTTTCCCAATTTTGAACCAATCAGTTGTTTCATATCCAGTTCTAACTGTTTCTTCCTGTCCCACGTATAGGTTTCTCAGGAGATAGATAAGGTGATCAGGCACTCCCATTTCTTTAAGGACTTGCCATAGTTTGCTGTGGTCCACGCAGTCAAAGGCTTTTGTGTAGTCAATGAAGCAGAAGTAGATGTTTTTTCTGGAACTCTCTGGCTTTCTCCATAATCCAGCGCATCTTAGGAATTTGGTCTCTAGTTCCTCTGCCCCTTTGAAATCTAGTGAAAAGGGAACACTGGCTCTTTGTCTAGTCTGGTAGAAGGGGTAATCCAGGTCCACGTTAAATGGCACCTCCAAACTCAGTGCAAGGGCTTGGGGCAGTTGCTATTTTGGTGGCAGTACATGCTGATTTTGAAAGTTATGTTAGGCTACACATAAACCACCAAACCCCTGTAATGGATTGCTGCCTTGTCGTGGCGAAGGGGCTTGAGTAACTCAGAGAAGCTATGGGCTATGCCGTGCAGGGACACCCAAGACGGACAGGACATAGTGGAGAGTTCCGACTAAACGCAATCCACCTGGAGTAGGAAATGGCAAGCCACTCCAGTATCTTTGCCAAGAACGCCCCATGATCAGAAACAAAAGGCTAAAAGATATGACGCTGGAAGATGGGCCCCTCAGGTCGGAAGGCGTCCAACATGCTACTGAGGAAGAGTGGAGGACAAGTACAAGTAGCTCCAGAGCTAATGAAGTGGTTGGGCCAAAGCCGAAAGGACGCTTAGCTGTGGACGTGCCTGGAAGTGAAAGGAAAGTCCGATGCTGGAAAGAAAAATACTGCATAGGAACCTGGAATGTAAGATCTATGAACGTTGGGAAGCTGGAGGTGGTCAAACAGGAGATGGCAAGAATAAACATCGACATCCTGGGCATCAGTGAACTAAAATGGACAGGAATGGGCGAATTCAGCTCAGATGATTATCATATCTACTATTGTGGGCAAGAATCCCGTAGAAGGAATGGAGTGGCCCTCATAGTCAACAAAAGAGTGGGAAAAGCTGTAATGGGATACAATCTCAAAAATGATAGAATGATGTCAATACGAATCCAAGGCAGACCTTTCAACATCACAATAATCCAAGTTTATGCACCAACCACCACTGCTGAGGAGACTGAAATTGAACAGTTTTATGAAGATTTACAACACCTTCTAGAACTGACACCAAAGAAAGATGTTCTTCTCATTCTAGGGGACTGGAATGCTAAAGTAGGGAGCCAAGAGATAAAAGGAACAACAGGGAAGTTTGGCCTTGGAGTTCAGAACAAAGCAGGACAAAGGCTAATAGAGTTTTGTCAAGAGAATAAGCTGGTCATCACAAACACTCTTTTCCAACAACACAAGAGGCGACTCTATACATGGAAATCACCAGATGGGCAATACCGAAATCAGATTGATTATATTCTCTGCAGCCAAAGATGGAGAAGCTCTATACAGTCAGCAAAAACAAGACCTGGAGCTGACTGCGGCTCTGATCATCAGCTTCTCATAGCAAAATTCAAGCTTAGACTGAAGAGAGTAGGAAAAACCACTGGGCCACTCAGGTATAATCTAAACCAAATCCCTTATGAATACACAGTGGAAGTAAAGAACAGATTTAAGGAACTAGATTTGGTGGACAGAGTGCCTGAAGAACTTTGGATAGAGGCTCGTAACATTGTCCAGGAGGCAGCAACGAAAACCATCCCAAAGAAAAGGAAATGCAAGAAAGCAAAGTGGCTGTCCAACGAGGCCTTAGAAATAGCAGAGAGGAGAAGGGAAGCAAAATGCAAGGGAGATAGGGAAAGTTACAGAAACTTGAATGCAGACTTCCAAAGAATAGCAAGGAGAGACGAGAGGGCCTTCTTAAATGAACAATGCAAAGAAATAGAGGAAGATAACAGAAAAGGAAAGACCAGAGATCTGTTCAGGAAAATTGGACATATTAGAGGAACATTTTGCGCAAAGATGAACATGATAAAAGACAAAAATGGGAGGGACCTAACAGAAGCAGAAGACGTCAAGAAGAGGTGGCAAGAATACACAGAGGAATTATATCAGAAAGATTTGGATATCCCGGACAACCCAGACAATGTAGTTGCTGACCTTGAGCCAGACATCCTGGAGAGCAAAGTCAAGTGGGCCTTAGAAAGCCTGGCTAACAACAAGGCCAGTGGAGGTGATGGCATTCCAGTTGAACTATTTAAAATCTTGAAAGATGATGCTGTTAAGGTGCTACATTCAATATGCCAGCAAGTTTGGAAAACTCAACAGTGGCCAGAGGATTGGAAAAGATCAGTCTACATCCCAATCCCAAAGAAAGGCAGTGCCAAAGAATGCTCCAACTACCGTACAATTGCACTCATTTCACACGCTAGCAAGGTTATGCTCAAAATCCTACAAGGTAGGCTTCAGCAGTATGTGGACCGAGAACTCCCAGAAGTACAAGCTGGATTCCGAAGAGGCAGAGGAACTCGAGACCAAATTGCTAACTTGCGCTGGATTATGGAGAAAGCCAGAGAGTTCCAGAAAAATATCTACTTCTGCTTCATTGACTATGCGAAAGCCTTTGACTGTGTGGACCACAGCAAACTATGGCAAGTTCTTAAAGAAATGGGAGTGCCTGACCACTTTATCTGTCTCCTGAGAAACCTATATGGGGGACAGGAAGCAACAGTTAGAACTGGTCATGGAACAACTGAGTGGTTCAAAATTGGGAAAGGAGTACGGCAAGGCTGTATATTGTCCCCCAGCTTATTTAACTTATATGCAGAATACATCATGCGGAAGGCTGGACTGGAAGAAACCCAAGCCGGAATTAAGATTGCCGGAAGAAATATCAACAACCTCCGATATGCAGATGATACCACTCTGATGGCAGAAAGTGAGGAGGAATTAAAGAACCTTGTAATGAGAGTGAAAGAGGAGAGTGCAAAAAACGGTCTGAAACTCAACATCAAAAAAACTAAGATCATGGCCACTGGTCCCATCACCTCCTGGGAAATAGAAGGGGAAGATATGGAGGCAGTGTCAAATTTTATCTTCCTGGGCTCCATGATCACTGCAGATGGAGACAGCAGCCCTGAAATTAAAAGGCGCCTTCTTCTTGGGAGGAAAGCGATGACAAATCTTGACAGCATCTTGAAAAGCAGAGACATCACCATGCCAACAAAAGTCCGAATAGTCAAAGCTATGGTTTTTCCTGTCATGATGTATGGAAGTGAGAGCTGGACCATAAAGAAAGCAGACCGCCGAAGAATTGATGCCTTTGAATTGTGGTGCTGGAGGAGGCTCTTGAGAATCCCCTGGACTGCAAGGAGAACAAACCTATCAGTTCTAAAGGAAATCAACCCTGAATGCTCACTTGAAGGACAGATCCTGAAGCTGAGGCTCCAGTACTTTGGCCATCTCATGAGAAGAAAAGAGTCCTTGGAAAAAACCTTGATGTTAGGAAGGTGTGATGGCAAGAGGAGAAGGGGACGACCGAGGATGAGATGGCTGGACAGTGTCTGCGAAGCAACCAACATGAACCTGACACAACTCCGGGAGGCAGTAGAAGACAGGAGGGCCTGGTGTGCTCTGGTCCATGGGGTCACGAAGAGTCGGACACGACTAAACGACTAAACACAAACCACCAAACCAGAAAATAGTGATCTAGTTTAGGGACTCTCATGAGAAGAGAAGATTCCCTGGAAAAGACCCTGATGGTTGGGAAAGTGTGAAGGCAAGAGGAGAATGGGACAACAAAGGACGAGATGGTTGGACAGTGTAATCGAAGCTACCAACATGAATTTGACCAAACTCTGGGAGGCAGTGGAAGACAGGAGGGCCTTGCATGCTCTGGTCCATGGGGTCATGAAAAGTCAGACATGAGTAAATGACTAAACAACAAAAGTTTAGGGACACTGGACAGCCCACATAACAATCCTTTGTTTTATCTTCCAGCACCTCATCATTATCCTAGCATCTGTTGCTTGCTGTAGTTGACTGATTCTACATAATGGTAATGTGGCCACAATGCAACTCCCATCAGTTCCAACCAGCACAGCCAATGATCAGAAATAATGGAACTCATAGTTCAAAAAATCTAGAGATCTAGGGTGATGGTCACCTCTTTGCCATTTGGTCTTAAGTGGGGATGATTTGGACTGTTGAACTGGCCCAAACAGCCACTCTCCAATTGGCTATTCATCTGCTCCCCAAAGTTGTGCCACTTCACAAAGCACCCAATCTTGCAAGCTCCTACTAAATCCACAGTGGATTTAGTAACAAGGCCCCCAACTCAGGCTGCAACTACATGGTCAAATATTTCAAGATTTGTTGTGAGTAAAACACAGAAGAATTTGATTTTTTAAAAAAACTGATCACATGATACAAAGGCCATTTTTTGGCTCCCAATGTGGAGTTTTTTTTTTCTGCTGTCAGAGGGAGCTTCCATTTTTTTAAAAATCTCAAGACACTACTTTTTTTAAAAAAACAGCTTATCTTAGGCAGACCTCCTGTTTATTTATTTTCCAACTTAACAAGCTATGCTCTCAGCAAGACAAGATGTGGAAAGAAATCTATTGAGAAAGAAAAGCCTTCTTAAAGCAGTCATTTGAATTGTGCCATCTATAGGTGCTTCAAACTGAACTGCACTTAGAAGGATTTGTTTCCTCCTTTGCCTGTGTGCCCACTTACTGTAATTTTCCATTTATAAGATGACCCAATGTATAAAACGACCCCCCCCCCTTTTCTAACCCCAAATTAGAAAATTTGATCCCTGCTTTTCCCATTCCTTTTGCTAGGCCACAAAGCTTAGCAAAAGGAAGGGAAATGCAGGGATCACAGGGCTCCCTTTGACCGCTGCTTTTCCTTGCCTTTTAAAAACCAATGGGCTTAGCAAAAAGGAAGGGAAGGCTCCCTTCCATTAAAGCAGTGATGAAAGGGCTGCACAATTGCAGCCCTTTGATCCTGAAGCCCTTTCATGGCTGCTTTATCCACTTCCTAAGCCCCACAGGGCTTAGGAAGTGGATAAAGCAGTCATGAAAGGGCTGCACGACCCTGAAGCCCTTTCTAAGCCCCTCATGAAAGGGTTTCAGGATGAAAGGGCTTTCACAAAAGGCAGAGAAAGCAGCTGCCTTTCCTCAATTTTTTGTCTAATAATTTAAGGAAAAATGTTGTTTTATACATGGAGAAATATGGTGTATGAAGGCGCACACTCCTAGTCATGGCGGGATTCTGTACAATTTGGATACCAAATTTCTCTGTTCTTGCTCACCTCCTATATGAGGCGTTAAAAGGTTCAGGAGAGAGGGTGGAGAACACCCCGAGCATGAAAAAAGAAAAGGGCTGATCCAGTGAAAGTACGTTTGAAGCCCAGAAAGGAACCGGTTAGAGTCTGGCAACGCCCATTGTGATTGAGTACTCAAGTGGGACTGCAAAAGACTTTGCATACTTTGCTTCAATGGTACTTTCACAACATCACAGTGTGAGAATGCAAATTAATTCATATGACCAGTTATTAATATGACAAAAGTGTTATATTAATTAAGAAATAGGGGGAAAGGCAAAAATAGATCAAAATACCAGAAAAATCAAAAAGGCAAAATTTCACCAACAATGAGAAGTTTGGGGGGGGGGGGGAGAGACCAGGAGATCACAAGAAGAAAACAAGAAAACTAGCTGTCTATCTACTGTTTACATTCTAATATGGAATACAGCTTAGCTTCAAAACATAGAGTGCAGCTCACTCTGACATGACAGGATAGCAACTGAGCATACCATTGCCCTAAAACATGAGCTAGGCCACAATAATCCAAGAGCTATAACTCTGAACATCACCTCTAGACTCTTTGTTTGGTCTTTGACTGTAAATAAATCAATTTAATTCACCTCTAGACCCTTCCATATATTCAACAATCAGCTCTCATTCTTCTTCAAAGGTTCACAAAGACAGACAAAAATCTCTTGCTCCCCATCCTCTCAGCTGGAGCCAATTTCTAATTAACACAGTACCAGCCTGTCCTTCGATGTCCCATTCCCAGGAGATAAGCCACAGGTGTTTTCCCTCATGGTGCTGGGCAAGGAGTATAACTGCCACAGACAAAACAATTTCTACCAACTTCAGGCCTGCTCTAAGATAGATTCCTCATGTCATACGCCTTCCTACCCCCATCCCTTGGCATGTACAGATTCCTCAATCTTGAAATAAAGGAACAGAATAAAGGCAAATTCCCATCCCCAAAATGTTACCCATTGTGCAATTAGATGCTTCTGGAACTATGACTTCTTATAATCCAGAGTGAGTACAGTATCTGAAAAAGTGGGTAATGTGTTATGTCCAGTAAAATTTATGAGTCTTCAGGGTTCCACATAATTTACAAATAAATGCAGGCACTTTAAGTATTACTCCCTGTTACTGCCATCCCTGTTACTGTCACTTCTCTATATAAGAGAACAGATACCTTTTAGAACCTTGTACTTTCTCAATAAAATAAATGACTGCCCTCGAACTTGGGCAGTTAAATTTCCTGCAAAATAATGTTTCTCCTAATTTATTGCCTATTGTTTAATTGAATGTAGCACAAGCACATGTTTATTGTCATAAATTATAGGAACATCTGTTTTGAGATGGGTGACCTTGTAGGACACTTCCTTTCCTGAAGCTTTGACTGATAAGTAATGTATGCATTTTTAAGACTACAAGGACAAATAAAGTACATGGAAAGGTGTCCCTGATAACAATGCAATATATAAACATAATACTGCATGAGTTATGTGAGCTAAACAGCCATGAAGGCAGGACAATATCTACTTATAGGACATATTTAATGTTATCACTTAGCAGTCTATTGCCTTGCTTTACAAGCAGGTTGATTGGAAGGTTACTGACATGGGAACACAGGGATCTGTGGGTGGAATTTTTCCCCCCAGAAATTGTTCAGTTTATCCATAGCTAATCAAACATAAGTGCAATTTAAGAACAAAATATGGCAGACAATTTTAAGAAAATTTTGTTTATTTATTTATTTTTAAAAGAGGAACTTTTAAAAGAAAACTGAAAGATCGAATTATGATATAAATCAAGAAGTATTGCGCTTCCTGAATGCCATTATAATTGGAGCTCAAAACCAGTTGGTTTAGGAAGGGTACAAAGTATTTAAAGATTGTTAAAAGAATTATCTAGCAGAGTAATCAATAAATGAAATATTTAGACTTGACGAGAACCATAATCATTGTCATTTTCTACTTAAGGCCTAAATCCAACATTGTGGTGGTCATTCCAACAGATCTTTCTTCCCATCCCTTCTATCTTGCAATCTTTGCTCATGTGAAAGACAGCTCTGGAAAGTTTGCCAGCCCTCTAGAGCTGACTTGGGTAGAACATCTGGATTCTGGTGCGAAGGGACATCAACCCAATCTTGGTTTTGCTGGATTTCAACATTGTACTAGTAGATATCCACTGCTGGATATTGCTTGACAAAGAACAACTGCTAAGTCACTTTAGTGCAGAAACAATCCACCCTCTGTGACTTACAATGTAAAACTTATCCAAATGAAACCCAAGTAGAGTAGAGCCATTGAATCAATGGCATTAACATAACTGTTAACTTATCATTCAGCAAACTGATTTAAACTGATTCTAGTTAGGATTAGCAACTGGATTTAGGCCTTAAGACATAGTCAATGAGTCTCTGAACTTAAAAAAGGAAATCAAGTAGCATTTTGAAACTACAAGTAAGTATATTAAGAGTCTGACTACAAAGTGAAAGAAAACACAATGAGGGAAAAATGAATTAACTCACATTTTCTCACTGAGAAGTTGCAGTAAGGAAGTAGCTCCCAGATGGTAATGGACTGCAAATCTCAGAAACCCTGGCAAGTACATCTGGCAGTGAAGGCTTCTGGAAATTGCAGTCCAAGAATACCTGGGTTACCCAAGGTTGGGAACCACTGTGCTAGGGTGTTTGGTTCTCTTTGATGTAAATGGCCATACTGTTTTGTTTTGTTTGTTCAAAGTAAGTCTTGGTACTGCTATTTGAAACACCTGTAGGTGGCATAGTTCAAAGGGACTCTCTTAAGAAGGCTTTTTTGCCCCAGTAACTCTGTTTCTTCATCTTATCTTGCCAATGGAACTGCTCTTTAAATAATAGATAGATAGATAGATAGATAGATAGATAGATAGATAGATAGATAGATAGATAGATAGATAGATAGATAGATAGATAGATAGATAGATAGATAGATAGATAGATAGATAGATAGATAGATAGATAGATAGGAGCTTCATAGTTTAAAAAGAGAATTGTCTTGGGAGAGACGATTTGTGGAGAGGTGTGAGTGCCGGTGTTGTGAGGGTGGGTATGCATGAGCATCATCCCATGTGCACTCTATTGGTCTTTCTTTTCTAAACCAAGGCAAAAGAATTCAACTTTTAAAAAGTAGAAGGGTCTCTGATGAGGAGGAAAAACTATGGATTATCACTGTGGAAGTCCAGGCTGATTGACATTTCTTGATGTATCATGTGATCAATGGGAATCAGATCTCCCCAAACCCTGTAGTATTTCCTGCATTTCCCCCCTGTGCTGTCAGGCATTAAATTAAACACTAGGAAACAATTATAAAAGTAGCTCAACAGTAGGTGAAATCAGCTAAGAAGAGTTACTACTAACCTTCTTAGTCAGCTTTTAAATAAAGCTGGTGAACCATCTGTCATGGCAGCATCCTAGAGTTTATAATCTATTGTGTCACTTCCAAATCTGTGATGCTATAATTGGGCGTTTTCAAGAAACCAAAACAAAATGAACAAACCATCCAGCAATTGAATACCAGGCAACTCAAATTTTAAGAAGTTTGTTTTTTTCCCTGGGATCCTCACATTTAATGTAGTCTTGTATCTGGGTTATTTTTGTCTTAGTAGAAAAGAAAACAAACCTCAAAATCTCAAGCTGTTTTGTTTTCAAAACGTGAGGAGCCTTGAAGTCTCCCATGGTCAGAGTAAACAGCTAGAGGACGACTCCTTCCTTCTCTTCATCCCCAAGAGAAAGCAGCAGCAATAAACAAGTTTTGATAATTTAACGCCTGCTCTGACACACAGTACCTGTCTTTTTGAAGCAAGAGAGAACAAGAAACTTTTCAAAATGTTGTGACGTGTTTGCACAAACATCAAAGAGGCTCATAAATATATGTAAGAGTACAGTCTGTGTACCTGCTGGTGGTGCTGAGTTAACATGACATGTCAGAATGGAGTGTTTGCACGCATGTCCAAACACACACAGCACTTTCAAATCCACCCTACCCACAAGTCAAAGACAACATTTACTGTCATAGAACCAGAGGGCCAATGTTTTATTCCTTAAATGCCATTGAAGTTTATGCAGGAGAAGAGGAATAAAGGCATCTGTAGATGAGAACGGAAGCTCTTTGAAAACAAGATGCTTCAAATGATCTAAAACATCTAGTCTTATTTTCCTCATCACATAGTTATGACATAGATATGCTTCAAAATGCAGACTTTTGTGGATGCTTTATAATAAGGGATGTGGATTTTTTGTGTGTGTGTCCAAATCTCACCCACATTTTCTTCCTCTGATTTGGACAAGCTGTGGGACTTAATTGGCCTATATTTCAGTTACCAGTTCTAACCAGTATAGACCCACTCAGTCAATTCTTGAATGATGAGTCAATGCTTATGCAAATTCCATTGATTCAGTGGGATTTTTCTGGTTAAACCGTCAAGTGGAAGAACACACATATTAAATGATGTGGTCACTTAACGATAATCATGGAGATGTAAATCAGAGCTTGCAGCATCTATATTTATTGGAGACAAGCTGCAGCGGTGGCTCTGCTTTCTCTTTGAGTATAGGCAATGGGAAAATTATCAACAATACCACACAATAACTGAATTCCTGTCTTTAGCAAAGTAGGTTTTATTAGAGTGGGCCCATTGAATCATTGGGTATTTGGTAAATTAATTCTTCTGTAAACTCCATTGATTCAAACAGGTCTTCTCTAGTTGTGACTTACTATGCAAACTAACAGGATTTCCATCAGTATCAGTCAGTCCAAACTTCTATTAAACTAGCACACATACACATGCCATTAGAATTAGAAACACTGAGAGATTCTAACTATACAAGGGACTATTGAAGGTTCATGACTGGGCAGGGGAGGAATAGACCTCCTTTCTCCATACCTTACTATTTTGATTAAAATTGCCTCTCTCCATACAGTTCTACTTAGTTAAAGGTAAAACTGAGTTAATAGCTACAGGTCACAGTATAATTTACTCCTCAGTGTTAATTACCACCTCATGAGAGTGCAGTGATATTATTGTGCCAGCAAAGCAAATGAACATTGTACAAGGCAATTCTAAAAACTGGAAGCAGCCCAAATAAAAATTTATAACTTTGAAACTGGACTTCAGATCAGCACCAAATTTGGCACAGATATAGCAGACAGTTTGCTCTTGCTCAGTGCCAAATTTGGGGAAGTTTGTCCAAGGGTTTTTGAGTTATGATTTTATGAATTTTAAAAAGTAAACTGTTTTACCACCCCTGTACAGAAGCAAGTATCCTCAAACATACTCAGATGCAAAACAGATAAAATAAGTTGTAAAAAAAAATCAGAGAAATTTGCTGATCTTGAAAGAGAATGGTTGGTCACAATTGCTTTTTTTTAATTTAGAAGGAATCCAGGCTGTACAGGCTGAAATACTGATCCTCAAAAAAGGCCTTTCAAAAGGATAAAACAGTGAGTTACCAATTCACTAAGCATGTATGGAACAGGCTTACCCCCAAGATCGTTCCAAAGTAGATAAATTGTTGCAGTTTCATGGCCCAGGAATGGAGATGTTTGGAGTGGACTTGAAAAGTCACAGAAACAGTCAAAAGACAGGTTTTCTTTGAAGAGTTTTAAAAGATACTTTCTTTAAATAAAGTAATGGAATTATAGTCCTTGTACCTTGAACTAGCATATAATTTTGTAAGGCATATTCAAAATATTTCTGCATTACAAAATCACAGAGCAGTTGTGTTGGTCCCAGTCCTGAGTGTTTTCAGTAAACATTTCTGTAGCTAGGCTCCTGACACCAGTCTTCAAAGGGGAAATCAGTTACAAGTCCAAGCCAATCTGATCTTCTGACTCAGCCAGTCATGACCTAATTAGCTGACTCTCAGGAGGAAAGCTTTTTAATTGCTTCTTGGCCAAATAGGTATTCGTGCTCAGAAAGGGTTCTGTGTCCAATTGTCAAAAAAATATTAAAATATATTTTAAAAAAGAATAGAGAATAAATATTCAGAAGCTAACTTATTTAAGTTGTAAAATTACTGTTGTTTTGTTTGCTTGCTTGTTTTGTTTTTTGCTTTGTGACTAGGAATGGTCTTACTTGATGTTAGCTGAGCTTTGCTGTTTATCTCCTGCCATATTTCAGCCATTCCACCTGTCTTGTCAATGTCATTCATGCCTGCCCCCAAAAAACAAAAAAAAACAAAAAACAAACAAACAAACAAAAAAAACCCACAGCCCTGACAATTGCTTTATGTTTGGGTGAGAAGTAGTTAACTGATGAAAAAAGAAGTCAGTTTCTGGGATTTCTCTTTGGTTGGTGTCACTTTGTGAATGGTAGTGAGCACAAGTGGGTATCCTGCAGAATAGACCATCTTGAATGCTGTCATTGGTGTTGTCAACATTTAAGCTGCCCTTTGCTATATAAAGCTTGGCATTCTTTTTCCTGGCAACATGGGCATTATATTGTGCAGTAATATTGGGACATTTCCTGTAAATTTGAATCATGGATACAGAGGATTCATAAAAGCTATTGAGACAGGTGAAAAAATACCAGAATAATGGTAAGAAGCTCATATATCTCTAATACATAAAACAGGAACGGAAAGGAATCAAATCAAGAATTACAGACCAATTTCCCTCCTAAATGTGGATTATAAGATTTTTGCCTTGATTTTGACTAACAGATTGAAAAAGGTCTTAACTCTGATGATACACAAAGACCAGACTGGTTTTCTACCCAAACGGAAATTGGTTGCAAATATAAGAACAGTAATAGACATACTGGAGTACTATGAAGCTCATCCAGAAAAACAAATGCTGTTAATCTTTTTAGATGCAGAGAAAGCCTTTTATAATGTGAATTGGAACTTTCTGTTGAACCAATTAAAGATGATGGTCCTTCAAGGAACCCTCTTTCAGGTGGTGGAGTCAATTTATTCACAACAAAAAGCAAGAATCAAGGTCAACAGCCAAATTTCGGAGGAGATTCAAATACAACAAGGCACAAGACAAGAGTGCCCCTTTCCACCTTTACTGTTCATCTTGACATTAGAAATATTAAACAGACAAATAAGGTGAAATTCCAGAATTAGGGGGTTGAGAATAAAAGGAAAGGAATATAAATTACAAGCTTATGCTAACGACTTGGTACTATTGCTAGAAAACCCAGAGGAATAGATTAGAGAATTAATTCCACAATTGAAAATTTTGGTGCAGTATCAGGACTTAAACTGAATTATGAAAAAACCAAATTTTTGACAAAAAATGTGACACAACAAGAAGAAAAAAATAGAATTAGAAACTGGCTTTGAACACACGTCAAAAATTAAATATTTAGGAGTGTATATTTTAAGAAGTAGCTTGATGAAAGATAATTATGTCCCAATACTTAAAGAAATACAGGAAAATTTGGAAAACTGGGGTGAACTGCAACTTTGAATGCTGGGTAGAATTGCTACTATAAAGATGAACATTTTACCAAAGCTTCTGTTTCTGTTACAAAATTTACCAATACAGTTGAATTATAAATATTTTAAGGAGGTAGATGCTGTGTTTTCTAAGTTTATATGGCAAGCTAAAAAACTGAGAACAAAATTCAAAGCCCTACATCTATGGTCCCCTACCTTTTAAAGCCCATGGACCAGTTGGGGAAGGCAGGGCAACCCCTGCGCTCATGCACATGAGCATGAAGGAGTGAGAGGGTGCTCGTGTGGGTGCGCTCTCTCATATGCATGCATGAAGGGTGGTGTGGTGCTCGGGGGCACTCATGTGCATGTGCAAAGGGGTGGGGGAATGCTTGAGTGGGCACAGGCACATGCGTGCAGGCGCAAAGGGGCTGTGCGGAGGGAGTGCATGCAGGGGTGGGGGAGGTCTGTCTCCATTGTCCAGCTGTGAACCAGGGATTGGGGACCTCTGCCTTACAGGACTTAAAAGAAAGAGGAGGAATGGGCTTACCAAATTGTCTACTACACTACAAAGCCTGCTCTCTGAACTAGATAAAGGAATGGATTACTTTGGAGGACCAAAGACTTTTTAAATTGGAAGAACACTATTTGAGATTAGGATGGCATGCATATACCATATTTTTCCATGTATAAGACACCCTCATGTGTAAGAAAGTGGAGGGACAAGGGAGGGATCAAAGAACTTTGGTTCCTGCTTCCCCCCTCCACTTTCATGTGAGGTAAGTGCTTTCCCCCTCTAGTTTCTTCACAAGAAAGTAGAGGGGGAAAGGGGGAATCAAAGTTCTTTGATGAGCCCTGTTTTTCCCCTCCACTTTCTTCGAAAGCACTTTCCTTGCAAGAAAGTGAAGGGAGAAAGCAAGAGTAATCAAAGCACTTTGATTCTTGCTTTTCCCCTCCACTTTTTGTAAGATAAGTGGAGGGGGAAAGCATTTTCCTCACAAGAAAGTGGAGGGGGAAAGCAGGAATCATCAAAGCGCTTTGATCCCTCTCCCCTCCTTACTTCTGTATATAAAACTACCCTCAATTTTTAATCTAAATATTTTTGATAAAAGTATCATCTTATACATGGAAAAATTCAGTATATGGTATGGCAAGGGCAAAGACCAAAACATTTTTAATCACATTGTAAGGAAAGATCTATACTAGGTCTGGCAAAAATTTCAGGGGCAAACATATAAAAAAATTCCAATTTGGGTAGCACCTTTGGAAATGCTTACACAACCTTCTTTAATCTTGAAAGAATTGAGATATACGTATAAAGAACTCTTAACTAAAGAGCAACAAAAAAATACAGAAGCTGAAGGAAATGGGTCTACAGACTGAATGGTAGGTGATGCTAAAATTAGAATCAAGGTTTGAAAAAAACAAAATAATGGGCTTTTATGAGGGGAAGGTTCAGGTGGATGAGTTATGGATTTATACTAGTGATATTATACAAAACATGTATACTTTCTTGTTAGAATATAATTTAGAGGATGAAAGGGTGAAAGCATTGATGATTAAATGGGCACAAAATTTTGGTTATAGTAGAGAGATAGATGATTTGACTCGAATGTGGAATGATAACTATAGATGGATTAAACCAGTAAACTTGAGAGAAAATGTTTTAAAGATGTTTTATAGATGGCATTTTACACCTGTAAAACTGGCAAAAGTGGCGTTCAGGGTTAGCAACTCATGTTGGAAGTGTTGTCAGCAACCCGGGACTTTTTTTCATATGTGGTGGACATGCGATAAGAGTAAAAAGATTTTGGAGACAGATGAAAGATATTACACAAGAAATTCTATAACAAAAAATAGGTTTTAGACCAGAAATGTTTCTGCTGAATATGATGCCAGAAATTGTTGATAAAAAAATTAAATATATGTTGTTGCACATATGTACAGCAGCAAGGTTAATCTGGGTCCAAAATATCCGAAGATGAAGGAACTGTTTAAAAAATTATTGGATATTACAGAAATGGATAGCTTGTCAGAGCATTACATGAGAACCTGAGAATATATGTTAAAGGAAGCTGGAAAATGTTTTATGATTCGGCCCAGAAACAAACATGAGTAGAGAATATAGCATATGTTATGGATTGTAGTATTGCAACACAGCCATGTAGCCCAGATTATACTAGGTATTGTATTTTTGTAAACACGTCCCCATACCTTCATTCTGTTTTGTTTTGTTTCCTTTCCCCCCTCCACGTATGAGTACTGTATTCCTTCAATTGTTTGTTTCTTTGTTATTTAATAAAAATAAAATAATTTTTTTAAAAATAAATAGGACAGGGTTCTGTGTTTGTTTGTTTGTTTGTTTTTGAATAATTGAATAGTTTATCAACATCTACCTTCACATAACAGAAGATTTTGAGACATGTGTTCTTTAACCATTTTTGTGTGGGGGAAGATCATTTTTAATTATTAGACACAGCCTGTAGTGTAGGAGTAAGCTTTATTAGGTATCAGAAGAGATGTCTCATGTTACCAGCTTATATTTACTTTTGCTCATTAGAACGTTTAAACCATTTGCAACCACCCATCATCTTTGTAAATATCAGGTTGCATTCTATAAATGTTAGTAAAACAAGATCCTCCTCCCACCCCCAAGTTATCATCATAAAAAAGACAGGCAGCAGATGGAATAAAACAAGTACAAACAAGCAGCTAACATTTCTGGAGAAACAAATAAGGCTCTGATTTGGTACTAAAATAGTGTGTGTGTGTGGGGGGTATTCAACAAACAACAAACAAATTCAGTTTATTGCATAGCACATGGGAGGAAGCATTCCATGATTAGGGCATCACAGCTGATATATTCTTTACTAATGCAGTTTTTTTAAACAAAATCAAAGAGCAGCAACTGAAGGCTATTAGCTTCACATCTCCTGCAGTTGCTGTTCCAGCATATGTTTGGTCAACGAAACATTGAGGTCTCACCTGTATTTTGGCATACCATACAGGACAACACAGTAAGTCAACAGCATGATGCTAAATACTAAAGAACAGAATGAATCCGAAGATCTGGGTGAATATTATTTACATTTCAGCACTGCATTTTGAGGCACTGTATGGTCTTTAGATAGTCACACATTCCATAGATTATTCTTTCTTTTCATTAGCCTACCCTTCCTCACTCTGAATGATATGGTTTATGCTCCAGGGTTCTGCCTGCAACTTGAATTCCCAAAACCAAAAATTGCTGGGGGCAAAAGGAAAAACTGGTGAATAAACCTCTTCTTTATCTTGGAGAGCACTTCTTAATTGCTTAGAAAGCTGCTGGTCCTGTGGGTGGATGATTGCAGATGTATTTCATCGTACCTGGAAGTAATGAAATGCTTGATGAGTCACTCCCTCACTTTCCTGGCATGCTGCTGAATCCTTAAAATAGTTTTATAAAGCCTTGCTGAGGCTGCAGAGCTGGTGAAAGGATAACTGGGCTATGTTTTTAATATGACTGTTAAATGCTGTGTTTTAATACAATAGGCTCTTGACTATTTCTCAAGCAGACATAACAAAGCTCTTGCAAAATCATCCACCCACCAATTTGGCTGGGATCACTGTCACTGTGCCTTGTTATGTTTGCTCAGCAGGCAAAACAGATTGCTTTAGCAATCATCCACCCACCCACCACTTCAGAAATTAAAACACACACAGAGAGAGAAAGAGAGAGTTATACAAATGTATTCAATGGTAGGGAACTGTAGCAACCAGAGGATTCAGTTTGGGCCATGATTTTATGATTTTGGAAAAGAGCCAAGTTGGGTTTGGAATATTTCCGAGATCATCTGTTTTGATATAGGTCCTGAATCCAAGCTGAGACTAAAATAAATAAATATGCCAAAGCAGTGTATCAAATGCTTTAATTACACAGGATGACAGCATAAAACTCTGTAAAGTATTGTCTCATCATTATATCTATACGGATGCATTTATCTAAATTCTGTTGATATTGGTTAAATATAGGAGGGTAAACTATCAAAACAAATAGGATCATTGCTAATTGAACTTGTTTTCCTATAACCTCCTAAGCAACCTAAGGGGGGGATCTAGTAGTTGTTGGAAGACAATAAGAAAACTATAGGAGTATAAAAAGTATATACAGTAATATAGAAAATCTTTCCTTATGAGAAGAGAGAATTTTCTAATATGTATAAAATGCTGGGAGAAGAAGCCAGATAAAAAGAGCATAATCAAGGAAGCAAAGATTCAAATCATTTGTTTTCATCTGTTCTCCTAGATGTAGTTACTTATATAGTTTTTAAACATCTCTATGCTTCTGGTAACACATCAAAGCTTCCCTGTGCCTTGGTTTGGTTTTCTTGGCTGTGTTCTACTCTGGGCTGTGTAATACATATCTTATTAAAAATTTCTGGTCCAATTAATTTCTAGTTGTATGTTGATGTAATGAAGAAGATACATTTCTTGCTAAAGCACTGTCTCATTTGTTCTTTATAATCCTATCAAAATCTCCTTATCATGAAATGAAAAGGGATTAATGTTACATGTAGGCAAAGAAGAAATCTCCTCTTGGCCACCAAATGCTTCCTGTGAAGTAACACTTCATAAGCAAAAAAAATCTACCTTCTAGCTCTTCACATTTCCACTTACTGGTCAGAGAGCCTGCAAAGCTGTTAGATACAAGCAGAGAGAAAACAAAATGGAAGGGTAGGTGGATTCTAGTGTGGTTTTTTTAAAGTAAAAGGGCAAATCAGAAGAAAAAGAAAGAATGATAACTTACAGAACTTTTTAAAAAGAAAAAGAATGTAGAAAATGAAAAAGCGAGAGGGGCGGGGCTACAAACAGCGAGGCAGTGAGGGAATCTGGGCTCTCCAGATTCCTGCTGCTTGCCGTGAATCCAACACACCCCCCCCGAGAAATTGGGGGGAGGGGAGCCAGGAGAAGCTCCTCTGGGTCGTAGGAGGGCGGGGGTTTTCTGGGGGGGGTGGAAGGCAACCACCTCTTTAGATTACCCTTTCTCCAGACAAAGGATTCCGTCGACGCCATGTTTTATGGCTGTCCCAGCTGTGAGCCCCGCAGCAGGAGGGGAAAGCAGGAGAATGTTATAAAGGACTGAACCAACAGAACTAATCAGTTCCAACATCTTGTGAGTACAAAATAAATAATCTCAAACGGCTGGACAGTGTAATCCTGAGGCGGCAAACAGGCTCGAGCCTGGAACAGATCTGTTTTTTTTTTTCACTGCATCACACCCGAAATAGAGAAGCAGATAAGGACAGAGACTTTCCTTTTCTGCTCCTTGTAAGAGGTTAATTTACAACCAAAGCTACTTATCTGTTGAGGAACTGACTTTTATTGCTTAAATACCTTACAGCTGCCGGCCATGAAAAGTAAATAAGCTAAATTGGGGAGAATCTTCATAACAAGGAATGTCTCTTTAAATGAGGTGGATACTTGGAAATTAGGAGACAGTTTTGAACACTCACCTTCCAAATATGGAAACTTTAACACAGGATATAGTAGCGGATATAGTAAATGTTTTCCACAACGTACAGAGGAACATTCTTGACCATCTGAATTTTCAGTTTGATGGACTTAAGACTGTCCTCTCTGGGATGGAGGAAAAGATACAGCACTGGAACTTTTCATCACAACAGATTGAAACAGAAATCATCACTACACAGTTGCAACAGTTTGATGGGCTCAAGACTGTCCTTTTTGGGATTGAGGAAGGGATACAGCACTTGAATTTTTCGTCACAACAGACTGAAACAGAGAACATCACTACACAGCCGCAAAGGAGAGAGACAAAGGAGGGGAAAGAGGCCCTGGTGGATGAGAGATGTCCAAATTTGATGGGTGTTTATGCAGATCGAAGAAGTGAGAAGGAAGAGTTGAAATATGATTACAAATTAGACATTCCTTGGCTCCAAATGGACATGAAAATTGGGGAAACTTCAAATCAGAGAGAAAATAGCCTAATAGGTTATTATAGGTGGCATTTTAAAACTAGGGAAAAAAAAGGAACTAATGTTTAATTTTGATGAAATATGAAATTGGGATATCATTGTAACATAATCAATCTATAATGTGAGAGATACATAACATACCTATTCTCTGAAATATTGATATCATGTGAAATTTTTGATATAGAACTTTATATGTGCATAGATTAAAAATACAAAGTAATATAGTGTAGGAGGATAATTAACGCCTTTATATAAAGATACTAAACACATATGAAGTATAATATGATTAGGTAGCCAATGTTGGATATATTTTGTGTGGTTTTGCTTTGCTTTTGTTTCTTTAATGATGATGTTTATTGCTGAAATGTGGAGTTTTACATGATGGTAGTATTGATCTTCTAAGAAATAACTGGTAGCCAAGGATGTAAGAGAAATACTTATTAGAATTAGTACAATTTTAGGACGAATGATATTTTGGAATTCTTATAAAGTAAGAAGGTTGGTACAGTCAGTTTTTTTTAAAGAATGGATAACATTGTATGGAAATGCTTCCCCCCTGCCTATATATGTGGAGGTTTGTCTGTTTGTATTTTTGATTTAGGTGTACTGTCTCTGTTTGTTTGGTTTTTTTTGTGTGTAGGGTTGGTAGAGATGTTTTCTTTTGTATGTAGGAAAAAAAATCTAAATTAAAAAAAAAAGAAAATGAAAAAGCCATATTTCCTAAGTAACAAAAGTCCCTATCAATGGTGATTTAATTTGAATACATTATCACTTTCATGTTCCTGAAAAGGAGAATCAAGAAGGACAAAAGAGGCAGGGGAATCTGCAATAACTACCATGGCATCTCTCTTCTCAGCATTGTAGGGAAGCTGCTTGCCGGTGTTGTGCTGAAGAGACTCAAGGTGCTTGCAGTCTATCCAGAATCACAGTGTGGATTTCGAGCTAATAGGTTCACCACTGACATGGTATTTCCCCTCACACATTTGCAGGATAAATGTAGGGAACAACGACAATCACTCTTTGTGGCCTTCATAGAGCTTACAAAGGCCTTTGACTTGGTTAGCAGGGATGGCCTTTTTTAAATCCTTCCCAAGGTTGGATGTCCACCTCGACTACATAACATCACCAGGTCCTTTCATGAGGAAATGAAGGGCACTGTAGTTTTTGATGGCTCAACATCATATCCCTTTGACATCCAAAGCAGAGTGAAACAGGGCTGTGTCCTCACACTGACCCTGTTTGGGATCTTCTTTGCTGTCATGCTGAAGCATGCCTTTGGAACTGCAACAGAAGGTGTCAACCTCTGGACTAGATCAAATGGAACACTCTTTAATCTCTCTAGATTGAGAGTGAAGACCAAAATCCAGCTGAAATGTATGCAAGACTTCCTCTTCATCAATGATGCAGCTGTTGTTGCCCATTCTGCTGAAGACCTCCAACAACTTATGGATTGTTTTAGCAAGGCCTGCCAATACTTTGGATTAACAATCAGCCTGAAGAAAACACAAGTCATGGGCCGGGGTGTGGACTCACCTCCCTCTATTACCATCACCTCACAAGAATTGGAGGTTGTTCATGACTTTGTGTACCTTGACTCAACAATCTCTGACACTCTTCTGTAGATGTCGAGCTGGACAAACGCATTGGCAAAGCAGCTACCATGTTCTCGAGACTCACAAAGAGAGTATGGCTTAATAAGAAGCTGATGGCATATACCAAGATCCAGGTCTATAGAGCTTGTGTCCTGAGTACACTCCTGTACTGCAGTGAGTCATGGACTCTTTGTGCATGGCAGGAGATGAAGCTGAACACTTTCCATATGCGTTGTCTCTGACGCATTTTTGGTATGACCTCGCAGGACAAAGTTACAAATAGAGTAGTCCTAGAATGAGCTTAAATTGTTAGCATGTATACATTACTGAAACAGCAATGTCTGCATTGGCTTGGCATGTTGTGAGAATGGCTGATGGTTGGATTCCAAAAGATCTTCTGTATGGAGAATTCGTGCAGGGAAATCGCCCCAGAGGGAGATCACATCTGCGATACAAGGATATCTGCAAGCGGGATCCGAAGGTCTTAGGAATGGAACTCAACAGATGGGAAACCTTGACATCTGAGTGTTCAGCCTGGAGGCAGGCGGTGCATCATGGCCTCTCCCAATTTGAAGACCCTTGTCCATCAGGCCAAGGCAAAGAGGCAGTCACAAAAGCAGCAAAATCAGGGAGCTAGACAGAGTACAGATTGTATTTGTCCTCAGTGTGGAAGGGATTGCCACTCTTGAATTGGCCTTCTCAGCCACACTAGATACTGTTCCAACTCCTCTATTCAGAGCATGTTACCATAGTCTCTCCAGACTGAAGGATGACTAATCTAAATCTAATCTGTGTCTTCTGCTAAGGAGTCCATCTCATGACTGGTCACACACCAAAGTCACTTCTGCAACCCCTCTGGAACTAGGGGCCCTGAAATTTAAATTTAATTAGTTTCATAGTAGATCCTTCCCAAACCCAATAGCAAGTAACTGTTACCCACTCAGACCAACTGTATTTTTCCATGTATAAAATGACCCATATATAAGACACCCCCCTTTCTAACCCAAAATTAAGATATCAATAGTTTAAACATAAAACAAACCACATTTTTATTTAGTAATTGGGTAACACTTACATACCAGTACTGTCATATTATGCATCACACTTTAACTTTATTCAGCCTCTGGGTTCAGAATGCTCAGACATTATGAATCCCTGTTGCATCTCAGCATTGCCTACATGCTCTACCTCCAATGAAGTATGTTGCAATTTGTTTCTTTGTTCAGCATTAGCTGACATCAGTTACATAGGGCTCATGACTGGAGGAAGCCTGTTTGCAGCCGCAAGATATGGGCTGTGTTGTTCTCTCCTCAGCTTACTCCCATGTATAAGATGACCCTCAATTTTTAGTCTAAAGATTTTAGAGAAAAGTATGATCTTATACCTGGAAAAGTACAGTATATGTGTACATGGGAAGCAACTTTTAGACCTCTAGTCAGACCTCTGGGCACACAATCTGAAACAGTACAAGAATGTGGAAACACTATAAAATTTCAGTGTGAATCATAGATCTCTGAACTATGTTGCAATCCCAGGTAAATGTAATTATTTACAGAAGTTGAAATGCAAGCACATAATGGAATTTTCAGCTCAGCTCCTCTGTGCTACAGTCCAACAGACAAAGGCCCATTTCCCTGAACAAAAAATGTTCTCAGTCCTATTTCAGCTCCTCAATGAGGCAATGGCCCTCAAGAGGAAGAATTTAAAGAATGATGGATATTGGCATTTCCCTACAATGCTGTGTCAAATCTTCTGTTGTATTTGTTAGCGTTATCATTTGAAATAATAAGGAAAAGTATGTTGGAGCCAAATATTCAAAAAGAAAGAAAAATTATGTGAAATGGTTTTGGGAAATGCAAGATTCTTTTATTTGCCTTATATTACATCCTGGTCAAGGGTGGGATATCTTTCACCATACTAGCACCTTCTTTTAGCTTCCCATGATTCAGCTGATTTTGAGGGAATGATGGCATGAGGGTGTGCTCTTCTCTCCATCTTCTCATGGAGATTTTTTTTTCACATCAAGAAGGATGGAAAGCTGCATGGATAGGTGACAGAACGGAAAAATATACAGCAGCTTCATCCATCTTACAAACAAAAACAAAACATAAAGGTTAAATCTTCCACCAAAAGGACCCCAAATGACCTTCTGTATCACCCCAAAAATGAAGCAAGGGAAAAAAGTAATTATATGTGGGAAAAGAAAGCATTTGAAAAATTGGAGGCTAGTACAACAGCACTTTAACGCATAATTCCTTTGTTCCTCTAGTATTCCTGGAGAATTCAATGAAGACAGAGATTTATATTCTCCACGTCTATTTGGGTTTCCCTACCCCCACCCCTAGTATTATACAATTGTAGCTTTTTTTATTTCCAAAGGGGGTTAATGGCACATTTTTTTGGAAAATACAACATCACGCAGGCAACGAAAATAATCCATGTTTGCAATCCTTGCCACTTTTCTTTCTTTCTTTCTTTCTTTCTTTCTTTCTTTCTTTCTTTCTTTCTTTCTTTCTTTCTTTCTTTCTTTCTTTCTTTCTTTCTTTCTTTCTTTCTTTCTTTCTTTCTTTCTTTCTTTCTTTCTTTCTTTCTTTCTTTCTTTCTTTCTTTCTTTCTTTCTCTTTTTTGTTCATTTTTGTACCTCACATTGATGATTATAGCACATTTGGAACTCTGCTTGTTTTTTTCTCCTCACTGTTAGAACTGGCATGTCATTACACTGACCTATCTGCTCCCTTAGCTAATAATGGCTATGTCAGCTTAGTTCTCTTCAGATGGTGCTATCAGTTTGGATTAGCACATACCTCAGAGAGCTTGGTTGTTTTCTACTGTGCCTTAGAAATAGTTTGGGTGTCTGTCAGCACATTTTCAGCAACAGGAAATTTGCTTAGAAACCAGAAAATAGCTGCAGGCCTTTAAGATCTTCCTGATCATATTTTTGGCATTTATGTAAAAATAGGGGATAATGTGAGGTGTATATGAGCAAATCAATGTCACATTATAGAATTCCCAGATTTCTGTTTGAATAGTGCTTTGAGCACTAATGTATACTTAGAACTAAGAATCTGCAGTACATCCTACTGGTTCATAGTGCTGTGTTTAATGATATACAAGGAAACAGAGATGAACAGGGATTGCAGGGAGAGAAAGGAATAAGCATGAAGGGAAGATGCTGTTGTCAAGGCTGCCATTTCAGTGCTTGAGCTGATATAGCTCAGTGGATAGGACCACTCAACCATGGAGGCAGGCGGTGAGAGTTTCTGCCTCCCAGGAGAGGGGCCTTCTGAGATCACCTGGAACACGTGTGATTAATGTGGCTCCATGCCCTGTCATCCGTGTGCCACTAGAAAGAAGGATTGGTAAACCACTCCCAAGTCTTTTTTATGCCTAGAAAACTCTTTAGGGGCCACCATAAGTCAACACTGATTTGATGGTACATAATTATTATATCTACATTCAAATTTTCTGGCTTGTGATTCTAGGGGTCAGCTGCTTGAACCAGACTGTGAAAAAAATGGGAAGGCATATTGTACTGTGATCAATCTACTTTTTGTTTCCATTACCTTGTTGTGCCTCTCCAGGACTTTGGAAGGGAGGCCTTTCTAGCTTTTTTACTGCTAGGTTTGAACTCTGGATCCTCTGTATGCAGATCATGTTCTCTGCCATTGAGCTGAATCCCTTCCAGAAATAAATCTGAAGAATGTATAGTGCAGCAAGCAGAAAGGTACTGCTTTATTGATCAAGCAAGGTAGGACAGCAAGCTTCAATTATTTCCTACAGAATTTGCCAAGCCACAGTATTGTATACCTACCAAATGGAGAAAACAGTTCTTCCCTGCACCTGAAGAGGGCTCTTGGGTTAAAAATCCACAGGCCACAGTAGCTCAATAGGTTAATGTCTGACTGTGGTTTTCGACTAGGATTGCTAGATCTCAGGGCACCAGATGAAGTCTCAGGGAATTACTATGCTTTCCATACAGGAACACAAATCTCAGGTTGAGCAGCTCTCGAAGCATAAAATAAAATAAAAATAAAGATTGTATGTGAAGTGGTTTCGGAGGTTCGCTGCCTATCTCCACTCATTTCATACTGGCACAGGAGCTCACTAGCTTAGAATGAATCAGTATATCTGTTGCTCTTATGCAGTGTTGGCAGGGAGAGGGAAGAGGACTGGGGAAAGAGACCTGGTAGATATATGCATTTGGGGCCACTGTGCCATTTTGAGGAAGGCAGGAAGTGGAACACTAGGATCATGACTTGATGTCTGTCGACATGGATGGCTTTAAGAGGGGACTTGAGAACTAAATGAAGGGTGGGGCTATCAGTGGCCACCAACCAAGACAAGATACTCTTCCTCCAGTCTCAGAGAAAGCTTGCATGTGTACACAACTCTCCTGAGAATACAAACATGAGTATTCTATCGCTTTTTCAAATGCATGTAGGTGTCTGATGGTCAACTGGTTGGCAACTGTATCCAGTTCAGTTGTTCAGTAAAAGGATTAATATCCACTCATGGCAGCCATTATGGATGAAGATTTAATTCTGGAGAAGAGAACAGTCTCTGTTGGTGTCTTCCCTGTATAATAAACCTCAGCTCTGAAAAAACAGAGTTCCTGATCATACATACAGATTCTTTTCTTCAGATTTAGTTTTCCACATGGATTGAAGGGATGGAGCTAGCCTTTTCCCTCTGTTTGCTAGCCAAAATCAATTCATTTATTGAATGCCTGCATTGAATGTAGAATGCTGGCTAAGTAGGGCTTTGATCTGATCCAGCATTGTTCTCCTTAATTTCTTATGTTCTTACACTGAGGTCTTTAGGAGAAGTAGTTATATGAATTGCCGTCTATTCTTCGTTTGTAAGTAATTTCCATAAACATTTGAATTGCACTTTGAGTCATCCCCTTAGGGAAAAACCAATTATTAGAATCTCATTACACACACACACACACACACACACACACACAGAGAGAGAGAGAGAGAGAGAGAGAGAGAGAGAGATTTGCAATGTTTCATTATCACTTGGCATATTTGGTTTGAGAGGAAAAAACAACTGTGACTTACAGCACATGAATTATCTGTAAACAAATATTGCAGATAATATCTGTAGTTCAGTAGAGTTTTTTTAAAGTAAGAATGTTAATTTAATCACTGCATAGTGTTATGTTGGATATGAACAGATGTTAATTTCTAATGCCTATCAATGTCACAGTGACCTTCTTTGTCTTATCCCTTCCTCTGGCTCTCCTATATGGAAAATAAATCCTTTATTATTAATAGACTTTAAAAAAAACACACAACGGCAACGAAATCCTGTTGTACAACTCTCTTCCAATCACAGAAATCTAATATCCTCTACTACGTGCAGATACATCTGCATTTGCAGTCACAACTGGGTGTACTGCATAATAATTATCCATTCACAGAACCACTCACACCAGTTCTCATAAAGCAGTAGCGGAAATCAATCTTAGGAATGCAAATAAAATAGGAAGGATTTTGCTCTTGGACTTAGAGCAGTGTTAGAAGAATTTATTAACAACAAACCGTTTTGACACTTTCCTGCCATTGCAAAGGATGAAGAAGACATGATATTTAATCCTTTAAGTAAAAGGTATCTTCCAGTATATAAGTTGTCAGGTATGTCAGTTGTTTAAAACTCTAGAGACCTATTTATTCTAAAGCGAAAGAAAGGGGGGGGGGTGACCTGTGAGATTCAAGAACTTAACTGCTTGACTTTCACAATCTCTTTTCTTGATTTGCAGAAATGACTATAAAATTGGTAGGATTTTACCTGTTGAAAGGTCACACAGAGCAATGGGAAATTATAGTTATTCTTGAGTGTATGACAGTGCACCCCACTCGCCTCAACACTGCAAGTGAGGAAACGCTGCTTGAACATCCACTCCCCACAAATGAATGAAGAAGCAACTCTGAACTCATTGCAGCATCTGATTAAGATAGCTTGGCAGTAGAAGTATGGAGATTTCTGGTTTTGTTTTTGTATTTTTGCTGCCTTAGGAATTCTTAGAATTGTAGTCAATAAACACAGTTATGGGCATGTCTCCATGAAAGTGTTGCTAATTCTAGTTTAGGACACATGTATGTAGATTCCCTTTTCTGGAAGGGCCAAACCAAGCCCTTCCAGAACGCAACTTAAGTTTAAATGTCTGATAGGGAAACTCTTTCCAAGTGTAACCTGGCTTTAGTTTGTGAGAGACTGAGCTTGCTGATTCTCCAAAGCTTGTCCAAACTACCACCTTGTATCAAAAATACATGGAGTGAAATATGCCTGATAGAGTCACCTTATCTGGTGGATTATAGGGTATCCTCCAGAGGCAATGGAGATTATGCTAATACTTCTCCAGAGAAAGAAATGTATTGATAAATGTAAATACAGAGTGATTCAGTTATTGACTATGAGAAACTGTCCAGAAGGAGAGAAGAAGCAAGCTTTGTGAGATGAGTGCTGTGGCTACAGAATATGGCTTCTAGTGTGAGTAGATGAAACTAACAGTATATATGAGACGAGTAACAGGAGAAGACAAGAGGGAAAGAACTATTAAGATTTCATCATTAGTGCTTGGTCAGGAAACTGGAGAAAAGGTGATAATTAAAGGATGAAAAGTGATTGCTAACTAGATGCTCACAAACTAATGAGAGGGAAAATGATGCTTAGAAAACATTGGAGAGTGGGAACTGTTCTGTGAGGAAAGGAGTCTGAATACCAGCACTATGGTATCCTAATGTACTAAGGGCAGCCCAAAATAGTTATTTGATTGGTTTTTTTTTTTTTTTTTTTTTTTTTTTTTGGCCTGGATATGTGTTTGAAATAGAGTATTTATTAATGTCATTCTCAGTTGCTCTTGTCAGTTCTCTGTTTGCAACAGAAATGTGTCTGGAAAAATATATGAAAATATATAATTTGAGTGGGATGCAAAAGTGTTGCCCTAAAAATGAAAAGTCCTTTTAAAATGTGCCTCAGAGAAGTGCCTTAAAAGTGAAATAATTATTATAAAACTACTGCTGGGATCAGTTTGCTAAAACAACGGATTTGTTTTGGTAAATAGAACTTATAAGACAACAGTAGTTCATTCACTGAGTTTTGTGTCAGTGTTCACAATAAAAAGTAAACAATGATGCTTATATTATTGTGAACAAAGACAATAGCAAGGGGAAAAAAGGAGTGCCATTTAGTTTGCCGCTTGAGTAATGTTTGCCTAAAATGTTAATTAACAAAGAAATATGACAAAATAGATGTCAAAAACTGTAGTTGATCAACCCCACTGAAGAACATAACAGTGGTTACCCTCACCTTGTAGCTGGTTGCAAAGCGGCCTCATACAAGTTCAAGCTTTGGAGCTACCAAATTGTAGATCCTCTACTGGATGGGTTTCACTGATGTGATTTCTTCACATTTGGGAAGAAAAGGACTTGATGTTTAGTCTACTTACATTGGAAAAGGTTCAGGAATGGGAAGCGCTAATAGAAGTATATGTTATAAAAATGTTGTCCAGATTACACTTGGATCTCTCTGCCTTTCTAGGTTTCTTTCTTTCTTTCTTTCTTTCTTTCTTTCTTTCTTTCTTTCTTTCTTTCTTTCTTTCTTTCTTTCTTTCTTTCTTTCTTTCTTTCTTTCTTTCTTTCTTTCTTTAAAATAATAATGTCAGATCTGTGTAGGCTTCTATGGTGGCAAATCAATGTAACCTCTTAAACTAAGTAAATATTTCATGCCTGTCTCATAGCTGGCTAATTATAGTTTGTTAGAACTTCCACATATAATTCCAATTTTGTCTTGTGAATGCTCCATATAGAAACCAAAATATAAACCAGTGGTTGTTAAGTATTAGACAAGCTGTTCAAAGTCTCCTCAGCTATTAAAATTATGAAATGCTCAATGACCTTAGAAGCTGAATTAATTTACCACACAGATAAAATAGTTATTGCTTCTCTATCGATTTGCCAGGCATTAAAATTAAAGTCTAGGCATCCTACCAAACATGAGGAGGTAATATTTTAACCAACATTAAAAGGGGTATGTTTTTGCCCTTGAGCAAATAAAGTGAAGACATGAACAATATATATTTATTTTTTAGAGATAACTACATTTGGTAATAAGCAGGTTACGTCTACAATCTTAAATCCATGTGCTATGGAATAAGCCCCAATGGACTTAGCATGATGAAATGTGGAAAGGACTGTGACACGTTATGTTTATGGGGTAGGAATAAAACCTTGAAGCATCTTGATGCCACACATTCAGTGAAACCAACTACAGTACACTCATTTATATAAACCAGTGAAAATGTAACCCCTCCTATTGGAAATGTACTCCTGCCCAGTTCATTAACTTCTCTGGCAAATGCAAAATAGTTAAGGACTGAAGCCTCTTTAAACTTGTTAAACATCAGTGAAAATTATCATAATATGAAACCCCCAAGCACTGCTTTAAAAATTTAAGAGATGAAGTTAAATTTTTATATTTGACATAGCTCATTGCTATCTAGGGAGTACTGTGTTGAATTTGGATTATGGAAACATTCCCTTTCTTGCTGCCATGTGCTTTGGCATCAGAACATCCATGCAAAAATCACATGAATGTCAAAGCTACATAGTATTTATTTATTTATTTGATCAGTATTTTATTATATTTAAAATATGTCTATGCTGCTGTTCTTCAGTCTTCCAGAGAAGTGTATGGAGCAACAACATAACAGTAAAATAATACCAATATGAAAAAGAGGAAAGAAGATTGCAGAGTGATTAAGAAAGCACGGTCAGTGTGAGAAGGATTAGAGTGGGAAGGGTCTAAGGTAGAAAGGGATAGATGTAAAATGCTAGATAACTAAATAGACTTAACTATAATACATCAATGGAATCAATTACTGAAGTACATCATCACTACTTATACAAATCCTTCTGCTTCAATGAGCCTGCAGTACAGATAAAGAGAAAGGTGAAGGTTTCCCTTGACAATTAAGTCCAGTCATGTCTGACTCTAGTTGGGACTAATTGCTAGATTTATGTCATCGTACAGATTTTATGTCTCCCATGGTACAAGACAAATATCTTCAGGGATAGCATTCCAGATCCAATGGAACATAGGCAGGATAGCTCCATCTCCTGTCCCAAAGTCCCAGCTCTGAAGATGTGGGAGGAGGAGGATCTTCAAGAAAGTCCTCTGTGGATCCATTTCAGGCCAAAACTGTTCCATTTATTCAAATGGGCCTTCTCTAACTGAAACTGTCTTTAGCATAGCAGATTGCAATTAGAGTAAACCTATTTGGGTCAATAGAAATTGCAGAGGAGTTGATTTACTAAATTTCCATTGAGTCAATGGGTCTACTGTAGTGCAATTTACTGTGCAAAATTTTGGCAGATAGCTAGACAGGTTTATGCCAGAAAATATGGCACTATCACTATATTTCATCCACTTGTAAAAACTCTGGCTTCTTTCCTGTACATGCGTCAAATCTAGTACCGAGATTTTATTTACACAAGGCACTGCAGAAGCCTTTTCAAAAGCTGCCACACAAAATAAGAGGTGAAGGATGGGTCTTTTTAAAATTATAAATCCCCAAATTCTCCATTCTGGAAGTCCAACCTAACAAAAGTAAAGTGTGCTGCTTATATATTGGATACTCAATTTACCAACCTCAGAAAGATGGAAAGCTAAGTTAACCTCAAAGCATCTCCCTAAGCCTATTGGGATCAAACTCAGGCCATGAGCAAAGATTTGAACTGCAGTACTAACAAACACTTGTCTGTCTGTCCGTCCGTCAGTCCGTCCGTCCGCCCGCCCGCCCGTCCGTCTGTCCGTCTGCCCGTCCGTCCGTCCGCCCGCCCCGTCCGCTCGTCTGCCCGTCTTTTCCATCCATCCATCCATCCATCCATCCATCCATCCATCCATCCATCTGCCCGCCCACCCACCCGTCTTTTAAATTAACTGTGCACTGAAGTATATGTCTGACCATGTGCCTGATTGCACAATCAGGATTAACTTTGGCAACTGGTAAGGTTCAGTAAACCAGAGCAATTTACAAAAACCTTACACAGACACCAGCAGGATTCCAGCCAGTATGTTATTCGTAGCTATTTCTTGGCTCTTGAGCAAGTGAAATATGCTTGTAAGAATGCTAGATATATGAGAAGCATGTTCTAAATCCCATTCAGTCATGGAATTCCTTGTGTAATGTTTAGCCTAAGCTTTCTCATAGGGAGAGAAGTTTGAGGATTAAAGCGGGGAGGTTCCACACACACAATCCTGGATCAGAACTTAGAAAAGTTTTATTTTCCCAGCCTACATCTTTTGGAACTGTGCTTCCCCTAGAGGAACTTCTCCAAGCTCTGAGCAAGGCAAAAATAATGGCTAAGATCTTTCTCAGCACCAGCAGCGTGCAAAGTCGCATCAGCATTGTAAGGTAGGATCTCTGTGTTCTGAGCTGTACATGCCGAGCCAGCCATTTTAGCACAAGGGGATTCCACTTGTACACAGAAATACCAGTTTACTTGTGCAAGTGGCAGAAAAATCAAATCAGTCATGGAACAGTCCATTGCCAAAACAATTTGAGTTTGACTGAAAATAATCCAGGCCACTGCATTTACACACACAATGTATATAAGCAAGCAAAGTAGGAAGATACCAATTCTGTTCCTGTATGTATATCTGCTTAGTTTGAGGGCAGCTTGGCAAATGAGAAGCTGATCATATTTCACCCAATAAGTGAGAGAATAGTTTTGACAGAAATTCACACCGTGTGACTAGCCTGATAACCACAGTCCAGAGGGTGAATTCCATGTGCACAGCTGGGACTTCCCTGCTGTTGATGATAGAACAGCTTGTGCTTGTGGGTTTTGACATAATAGATTTAATTGGACCCAATTGAGCACATAGTTTTCAGGATCATGGCCAAGTGTAATTCAGTATCACTCATACATGTTGTCAAGGCAACTAACTCATCAGTGAATTGCACTATCTAACGTGTATGCTAATGAGGTACCTATTCAAGCTGCAGGATTCCTTCCTATTTATCACTTATATGAGCATTGCACAAAGCTACTGTGTGGCATTAAAATGTGAGATAGTGCGCATGGTTCTAGCAAAGAGAGGATCCACTCTCCCACATGTCATCCAAATTTATTTCAACCTTTGTGAAGCAATTCAGGCTGTATCAGGTTAGCTACATATGTAGCTCACAGAGGTGAAGAAACCTGTTTGAAAAGTATTGAAACTGAAATGCAGCACAGCAAGTGCCACAAGACCAACTTACTTCACTTGACTTGTGCAGCAAGAAGTGGTCTTCTGGTAATGGTGGCCCACAACCATTTGTATACTCTCACAGCTTCAGCTGTCTTTAGGATCAAGATGCCAGTTCTGCCCATTAAAAGTATCTTGGGTACAAAATGAAGGCCTCTCATTAGGAGCTGGGAGAGCTGCTCTTTGTCAGGTATGCAATGAAGTGCTCTATGGGTCAATGTTCCAATTCAGTTAAATTTGCTTATGGTCACAAAATACTGACTGTTTGTATTGCAATAATAATAATATTGATGACGATGTATCAGCAATTCAAATCTGACTTAAGGCAACCCTTTTCAGGGTTTTCTAGGTAAAGAGTACTTAGAAGTGGTTTACTGTTCCCTTCTCCTGGGTCACCCCGGGACTGTGCAGCTTGCCCAAGGGCACACAGGCTGGCTCTTCTGAGGGGCACAGTGAGGAACTAAACAACCTCCAGCTTCACAGCTGGATACCTAACTTCCTGAGCTATCTAGCCATCTCAATGAGATAATAATAAAAGACAATCTGTATAACTTCTAAAAAAAACAAAACAAACAATCAGATACCTAAAACATAGCATATATACCAAAGGGTCTGTAGGGATAATTTTGTTTCTTGTATCTCTTTACTAAATTTCTTACAAGGTTCCTTAAGTTCCAGTTTTGGATGAAAGATAGGATATACCATATTTTTCCATGTATAAGATTATACTTTTGTCTAAAACCTTTAGAATAAAAATTGAGGGTCATCTTATACACGGAAGTAAGGCAAGGAGAGAACAAAATGGGCCATAGCTTGCCTCTGCAAACAGGCTTCCTTTAGTCACAAAGCTTAGCTTTCTACAGTTAGGAGACTTAGCTTCCTCCAGTCATGAGCCTTATGGAACTGATGTCAGCTGATGCTGAACAAACCAATCGAAACACACCTCCTTGGAGGCAGAGCTGTAGGCAGTGCTCAGATACAACAGGGACTCATAATGTCCGAGCATTCTGAGTACTCAAAGCTAAGTTACAATTTCTTAATTTTTGTGTTAGAAAGGTGGGGTGGGGGGGAAGGTATCTTATACATGGGGCATCTTATAAACAGAAAAATATGGTATATATGAAATCAATTCATCAGTACATACGGAACTTTATGAAAGACCGTTGGCAAAGGAAGTTTGTCTTTTACTTACTGTATTTATAGCTCACTTTTCAGATTCTTAATAAATCAGTTTGACAGACATTGCTGTGGACCTCTTAATATAGAGAAGCTTTCTTGGATGAAGACTGGCTCAGAAACCTCGCTTTCTGAACTCCTGGACACAGCAGAAGATGTACCTGGCACCGCTGGTCTTATATATGTGACATGGCTGAACTTGCACCATTCACACATTTTTGCCACTATCTTAACACAAAAACAACTGCTGGATAGCTCAGTGGTTTGGGAATTCAATTCCTCACTGTCCCTCCTTGATAGGGGCTAGACTTCATGATCCCCAGGTCTGTTCCAGCTCTGCAGTTCTAAGATTATAAATCCTTAGACCTGTCATTACTCCACCCGGAGAAGGATTTGCATGGCATACTATACATTACTTGTTTTTATTATGTATTTAGTTATATCTCCTGTGAATGATGTATACTGTTTCATTGCTGATGGGGTGTATGCATCCAACAAGACTTAAAATGCCATGGCTAATTTTCTATTAATTTTTCTGTGTATTTAATTATGACTTGGAGCACAATCCTAAGTAGTGAAGATGGTCAAAGGCCATCTGGGGTTACACTAGGCCAGCAAATGTGCTGAATCCAAAGCCTTCTTAGTGGTGATTTGCTGGAAATAATTTAGGGTTGCCTGTTTGTCTAACTATGTACTGTAGTTAATCCCTGGCCTGGAGGAAGCTTGGATTTGGTGTAATTCTACTGTTCCCTCACCCTATGCCTTCTCCATCTCATTTTGTTTCTTCTCTTGGCAAAGTTTAACCAGAGCAAGAGTTCTGTTGAGAAGCTGCTCCATTGGCAGATCTCTGCTTTGGGTCCTTTTAAGGAGGAAGGTGGGGAAAATATTTTAAATAAATATTTAAAAAAAAAAAAGAAACCCAAGAGCATATAGCCGAAAAGCACTTCTGTATAATCCTAACCCCCTACAGCTTCTGTAAATCTAAGTTGGAAGTGCACTGTTAGGCTGGACCCAACCCCACATATTAATTTAGCACCTTTGTGGTACCTCCATATATTTTGGATGACAGTTCTTACCACCCTCAACTAGCATAGCAAATGGTTAGGGATGACAGGAATTTTAATCTAAAGCATTGGTTCCCAACCAGGGGTCTCCAGATGTTTCTGGAATAAAACTCCCAAAAGTCTTCACTACTAGCTGTGCTGGCTAGGGTTTCTGGGGGTTCAGTCCAAGAATGTCTGGGCACCCAAGGCTGAAAAACTCTGGTCTAAACCATCTGGAAGCCACCTCATTGTGGAATGTTCTTAGAAATCTGTAACTTCAGACATTCAGCTGAATATCTGAAAAAATTTCCTAACAGAGTATTATGATAGTGGAACCAATTGCCTTGAGAAGTGGTGAGCTCTAAAAAACTGGAGGCATTCAAGATAAAGACAGCTATCTGTCAGTCATACTTTAACTTGGTTTCCTCCACTGGGCAGGAAGTAAGATTATGAAAACCCCCCGATGACTCTACAATTACCTCACAAAATGTTTCTTGCAATACCAAAGCTATAGAATCAGATGTGTTCCTCATAAGTAGTGACATACACATATGGAAAGAGTTTGATGATGGCATCACATCATTAAGAACTGGTTAATGAAGAACCAGAACATGTGGTTAATGATACAACACTTGTTCATTAATATTTCCACATATTTTCCACCTTAATATGATTCATTATAAATTGCATCTTCAATAACAATGTTATTGTTTTGTACCTTCTGTGTTATGTTGGCCCTCAAAAAAAGAGAAGGTATAGAAAAATATCTCACTACGTTTGCACTGCTCAGAGCTATGTTGTTGCTGTACCAATCTTGGGAACAGATTTTGCTCAGCTTTGCTCTGGCCTGTGGGCTCCAATTGATATGATTGTGTCAAATGTAAAATTCATTCCTGTTGAGTCTTGTTGTACTTGTACCTGTCAGCCAAAGGCTTGTGTCGATTGGAGATAAGTAACATTATCACCTTACTTTCTGTCACTGCAGGCATGGTCCCTTGCTCTCTACCAATAAGCAAGAAGAAACATTCTGAGCTTAGTTACACATCTTACTGACTTTGTGGCATGATGCAGTTTTAACTAATGCTTGTATTTGGCTTTCATACATGTTTCTGGGATCCCAACTAAGAAAGAAAGAGAGAGGAGAGGAGAGGAGAGGAGAGGAGAGGAGAGGAGAGGAGAGGAGAGGAGAGGAGAGGAGAGACGAGACAACTATGTTTGAAATTTCACAGGCTGGTAGCTGTGTTAGTCTGTGGCATTCTTACATTTTTTTTGTGGCACTTAAGGACCAGCAAATTTTATTTGGCCTAAGCTTGTCAGACAAGGTAGGCTGTGGTCTACAAATGCTTGTGGCAACTTAAACATGTTACTCTTGAAGGTGTCACAAGGTTATTTGTTGTTTCCCTTCCTGGTGGAAGAAAGTTACAACTTTTGTATTAGGGAGGAAAAGAGCCAAAAAGTTTATTTTCACAATTATTTGTGAAAATAATTTGATTGTTTCAGATCCTGACAATTCATTAATTCCACTTCAACTTTTATTAGTATACCAATTCCAGACTGTATGTGGTAGAATTCTGTACATATATCATTGAAATAAAAGGAGAATTTTTAAAAGACATATTTTTAATCTTAATTTAGAAAATTTTGCTTTATTTCATTTCATTTAAAACCTTTTGTAGTTGCACTGTTGTGGAACCATGCAAATAGTTGGTTCTCTATTTGAGCTTTTGCCCTGTAGGAAAGCAGAAGCTGTCCTTTGTAGATTTAACTTTTTATAAAATCCTTAATAAAGGTAATATAGAAAGCAACATTTCCCATTTTTGTTCTATACTTTAATTGGAAGACTATGAAGCTCTGCATCATTTCATCATTTCACTATTTTTTTAAAATGAGCAAATTAAAGCTAGCATTTCAGAGCTGGAAAAGCTTCCTTATTAAGAAAAGCGTGGCATGCATGCTTGATAGACAGAGTCAATCAGCATCAATTAAGAAAGAATTTCAAAACTATATATTACTCATCACATGATCTGACCTTCAAGTACAAATTAGGGATATGCACTGTCTTTAGAGAAAATGTGTGAATACAGTCTGAATTTCAGACTAAGTATAATAGCACAGCTGCAAACCTCAATGATCCCTCACATTAAACCTGGCGCTCACTATAAGAAGTGGAGAAAGAGAAATAAAAATTAAAGGAGATTCAAATTTGGCAGTATTGGAAAAGAAGAGTGTGCTCTCCCTTACAAATGAACTTTCCTTGCTGTTCCTGCCGCAAAGTAATTTATTAAATTTTCAACATTCTGTGACTGCAGCACCACTAATTGCATATCCAGGGAAAAGGTTAGGGTAGTGGGACAAAAAATAAGGTCAGGCCCCTTGCATTTCCCATTTAAGAAGGTAGCAAAGAGGACTACGTATGTGCGTTGCCATTTTATAGTCCTTCACTTGCTCCCTTCTCTGCACCTTGGCATTGGGGCTTGTAACGGCCTCCTTCTACCTCACCAAGGAAGGTCGCTACGTCACTCCACTGTTACTCTTCTGGTAGTCTGCCACCATCCATCCCCTGCAATAAGTATCTTCAGGCCGGAATGGATTTCAAACAAAATAACTAAAGTTTATTGATTGGTACATTAAGATTGGTATAACAAATAAATCAGGTAATCACATAAAGAAAGGCTCTAGCTCACACAGACTCATATCTCCACACAATCTGATCACTATCTCATCTCAACACTCAGAGATCCTGATCTGCCCCTCACACACATTCACACCCCTATATATCCCAGCTCCTCCCCCTGATGTCCCCCTTCCGACCACCATTTGATGTTAACACTCCAGCCTAAACCTTGAAGGACAGGTGACATCACAGCTTTCTCCTGATGGCTGGAAAAAAGAAGAGGAGAAATAGAAAGAAGAAAAGAAAGCACCCAGCTCTGCAGAGTGCTGTTGGCTAGAAGCTGTTCAGTCTTGCTTGCACCACTTAGTCTTTGACCTGGCCTTGCTGTTTCCCTATTCACAGGAATGGGGTTTTCCACGAAGAAATTCATGAATATCATCATAAACCTGTTCGATGAGTTCCGCCAAAAGGGCACAGATCAGACTTCTATTAGCCCATATTCGGGTGTGGGGCAGGCCAAAGGGCCCATGAAATGTCTTGTATAGAGTCTTTAAGTGCCTAACCCTGCCTATTCTCAGCTTCATGCTCACATCCTGCCCGCAAAATGAAAACACTGATACTTTACTCAGAGGTAGGGTTCCTATAAAGGTTTCATGAGCTGTTGTGGGAAAAGGTCTCTTCCCCTACTTAGAAATAATACTATGACAACAACAACAATAATGGGATAGCTAATGTTAATCATGACTGATCTGATGATACATAGCATGTGTTTTGAAGAATTGCTCTTTCAAGCAGGAGAAGACATCTGTTAGTCATTGCAGATGTTTTCCCTCAACTACATATTTTGAATCCACCATGCTTTGATGTGTGACTGGCCATTGGAAGATAAACATAAACTTGCTTTACAAATCTGATTGCTGAGTCTTATTATTTCTCTGATAAAATTACATTTTGGGAGAAATCAGTTAATGAAAATAAATATTCCTCTTAATGTGTAGTTTGACCTTAACTTCTGCAAGTTTCTGTGGGGGAACGCTTAAAAGAATATTAGCCTAGAGAATTTCAACTCCAAAGGCCAATGTAGAACCACGGCAACCTGTTACAAAACATCAATCAGATTTTAAAAGGGCATAGTTTTTAGTATGTTTTTTATATTTTACCATGGTTTTTCAGCTCCAAAGGATCAAAGCCCTATTTCTCCTCCAGTGAAGTTAACAATGCCACCTACATAATGATTATTCTGTCCACTTCAATATCCACAATTTCTGTCAGAGTTCCTTTCATTTCCTTTCTTTTAATGCCTGGGATCTCTTGAAGTCATTGAATTAAAATGTGCAAATGAAATGTTAGAACTTTCTGACCTTTACGTAATTGCAAGTTTTTTCTTTATAAAATTGAATGGTAAGGAAGGAAAAAAAGAGAAAATTGCAATTCACACAAGCTATTAGCAGTGTTTACGTTTAGTGAAGGGTGTGCGGGGAAGGCTATAAGCATAAGAATTAAACAAATTCTGTTCCAGGTTTAAAACCTCTCTCTCTTTCTCTCTCACTTACAGCTTTTTGCAAAACTATTTTTAAAAAATGCATTATGATGGTAGAACAAATATAAGTTTGAAGAAAATCAATCCTTAAAAATTGAAATTCTGCCTCAAAATTTTAGAGATGATTGACAGCATTGTGACCAAATGTTACTTCAACCTCTTGGTTAGATTTGGAAAAACAATCTCTCAAATGTTCCCTTAGCAAAGGATTTTCTATTATTATTATTATTATTATTATTATTATTATTATTATTATTATTATTATTATTATTATTATTATTATTATCATTATTATTATCATTATCATTATCATTATCATTATCATTATCATTATCATTATCATTATTATTATTATTATTATTATTATTATTATTATTATTATTATTATTATTATTATTATTATTATTATTATTATTATTATTATTATTATTTAATGGAGTTCTACATTGGCAATTTTTATATGGTTGCATATATACCTGAACTATTAAGATTTTTGGCACTTCCACCAGGTCAGATGTCTGAACAGGGAGCTGATTTATCTGGATTCTAATGTGTGTGCTTGTAAATATATCTGCAAGCATCAAATGGCAGGACTGTGTTTCCATTCTATTTCCCTACATAATAGTCTCAAGCATGGCAATGATGTTCATGCCAATAGATCTATTGCCAAGTTACTCTACATAAAATTCTGCTTGCAACCTAAACAAAATGCCTCTTAGTTCCTTTGCGTTAAAAACGGAGGCTGTGTTTGACTGATTGTTACCTCATTATTACTCTTCTCATGGATTAGTGAATGAGTCATGTTATTATCTTAATTCTCTTTATCAGTGGAATGTGCAGTAAGGGTTATTCCTCTGTCAATGAGCAGAGAAGAGGGATTCAGATGAACCAGTGTGATGAACTGCAATGATCAACAATTCTGCCCTCATCATAGTCACTAAGCATTTCTTGAGAGTAATATAGAAACAGAATAATTGAGTTGGAAGGGGCCTATAAGGCCACTGAGTCCAACCCCCCTACTCAATGCAGGAATCCAAATCAAAGCAGATCTGACAGATGGTTATCCAATTTTCTATTGAATGCCTCCAATGTTGGAGTGCTCACTCCCCTTCCTAAGTAATTGGGTCCACTGTCATATGCTGTAACAGTTAAATGTGCCCCCCCCCGTTATTAAGCCAAAATTTGGTTCCCTGTAAATTCAGTCCATTGGATTATACACATGCATCAATACATTCAGGTAGAGCTTCTCCATGCAAGAAGGGATCAGTACGCTGATGACACACAGCTCTACATCTCCTTTACACCAACTTCAGTGGATGCCGTCTGGTCCCTCCAGTGCTGCCTGGACACTGTACTGGAATGGATGCAGTCAAATGGATTGAGGTTGAACCCGGACAAGACGGAGGTCTTGAGGGTGGGCGGCCCTTCTGTCAGCGGCATAGGTGACTTCCTCTCCTTTGGAGGGACGACCCTTGCCGCAAAGAGTGAGGTCCGCAGCTTGGGAATACATCTGGACCCGGCGCTTACCATGGAAACCCAGGTGGCGTCTGTGGTCTGCTCTGCCTATTTTCATCTATGGCGGATTGCCCAGCTGCGACCATATCTTGATCGGGGAGCCCTCACTACTCTAGTCCATGCGCTCGTAATCTCGAGATTAGACCATTGTAATGCACTCTACGTGGGGCTGCCTTTGAGGCTGACGCGGAAACTTCAGATGGTCCAGAATGCAGCAGCCAGACTCCTTAGTGGGGTGAGAAAACACCAGCATATCTCCCCCACCCTGGCTGCTTTGCACTGGTTGCCCATCCGTTTCCGCGTTGACTTCAAAGTGCTAATGATCACTTATAAAGCCCTAAACGGTTTGGGACTTCAATATTTGGCAGATCGTCTTCTCCCACCCAGATCTACCCGGATCACCCGATATAGCCAGCAGAGGCGGCTGAGGGGTCTGATGCCGAGAGAGGCCTGGAAGGAAAAAACAAGAAACCGGGCCTTCTCGGCGGTGGCTCCTCGGCTGTGGAATGCCCTCCCAACAGAAATTCGGCTGGCACCCTCGCTGGGTGTTTTTAAAAGCCAGTTAAAAACTTGGTTATTCAAGAAGGCCTTCCCTCCAGTCAATTAAGTCTTTCTCTCTCTCTCTCCCTCTCTCTCTCTCTCTCTTTTTGGCTATTCCATCTTGGTAATCCTCTCTTTAAATTAATTGTTTTAAACTGAAATTTGTAATTTTATGATTTTATATATTTTTATACTGTTTTGTTTTATTCTGTAAGCCGCCCCGAGTAGACATGGTCTAGAGCGGCAGGGTAAAAATCAAATAAATAAATAAATAAATAAATAAATAAATAAATAAATAAATAAATAAATAAATAAATAAATTATTGACCTAGAGTGTAGACCAGATAGGTGGGGTATAAATCAATCAAACAAACAAACAAACAAACAAACGAACAAACAAACAAACAAACAAACAAACGAACGAACGAACAAACAAACAAACAAACAAACAAACAAACAAATAAATAAATAAATAAATAAATAAATAAATAAATAAATAAATAAATAAATAAATAAATAAATATCTCCCTCTGGATGAAAGATCTCTACATGTGTCTCTTGGTATACGTATTGGAGAAATGTTCAGCCATGGTGGGCCACAAAGTTCCAAATACAGTAGTCCTAGAATGAATTGGAATTTTTAGCATATATACATTACTGAAACAGCAACATCTACGTTGGCCTGGGCATGTCATGAGAATGGCTGATTCTCTGATTTCAAAAGATCTCCTGTTCAGGAAAGGTGTTGCGCTTCATGACGGAGTAGCTTGTCAGTCTCCTTTGGTGTTGTTATTCTTATGCTTTTGTCACATAGGATCCCAAATATATACAGTCTTAGAACTGCAGATCTGGAAGGGACCCTATGGATTGAGTCCAGCCCCTTACCAAGGAGGCACAGTGGGAAACCAAACTCACAACCTCTAGTTCCACAGCCAGCTGAGCTGTTGGCCAGGAGTTAATTTCTATATCAGAATTAAATGCTATGATATGAGTTCTGGTAGGAAATAGATTGGTACAAATATAGCAGATGTTATTCATATTAAACATAAAAGAGAGAAAGCTAAAGAATTACGGTAGAAAAGTTCACTCATGAGATTACAGAATGGGAAAGCTGTTTCTCTTGTGTGCTCACTCTCCAAAGCAAACAATTTTGTGCCTAGCAGGCTAGGCTTCAGCTGTCCATAACTTGAGCAGGTATGAAGTGGCTGCAGTATGGTTCCTGGGTTATGACTATTATCATCTAAATTACCCTCACCCTCATAAGAACAGCCAGCACACAGCAATCTACATAAAACAGTTAAAATAAAATAATAAAGTATGTGAAAATATCTGAAAAGTACTGTTTCTGATAGGGCAGAGAGCAAAAGATGTATTTTCCAGAATTACCACGAAGACAGTTCTGGGTTGAACACAATTCCTGTGGCTACTATGGGAAACAGAGCCTTGAAAAAGCTGTGTGGCAGATCTCCACTTGGAAGAATCAGGGACTCAAGCATCAAGGGTGGGGTTTCTGGAAAGGGCAGTTAGCAAAGCTGTTTGGCAAAAGAGAGAGAGAGAGAGGAAGAGAGAGAGGAAGTGGTTTCAGCAAATCAGCTGATTGAGAGGTGACTGTAGCAGATACTCTCCAAAGAACTACCACTCCCAGGAAGTACTGTGGCAGCTTCCTTTTTCCCCATATTAACTACTGGAAACATAGGCTGACCCTGGCCCAAAATGTAGGTTTGTTGATTTGGACCTGTGGACTGGAACTCTCAGAATTTTGCCTGGGGGGTTCTTCAGTAATTCTGAGAGCTGAAATCCAAAGGAAATGGAAGGCACATCCCTATAATAAAATGAAATAAGAGCAGTGGAACTAATGACAACAACAGAAAAAAAGGAACCCCATTTAAAAAAAAGAAAATTACAGCAGAGAAAATGAAGAAGAAGAGGCACCCATTTTAGACAAGGAGAACAAAAGGAGAAAATACGACTTGGCTATGGGAAGCAGTAGTCAGCTGTAGTCAGCAATACATCTCAAGAGGGGAAATCTTTGCCAGCTGTGGAATATCTCCAAAGTTCACAACTCTTTAACTGAACACAACCATGCTTATTTCCCTGTGTTTTTGTTTCTTTTGTTTGTAGAATGACTATTTGGTCATTTAGGCTATTTGGTTGAGGTTTGTACTCTTACATAAGCTAATACTCACTTTTGAGGTGAGTGGTCTGTGAGCTTTCTTCCATTATATGGGTCTTGTTAGGTGTTTTGACTAGCTGACACTCACCAACACCTCTGCTGGCCAGGATTTCTGGGAGTTGAAGGCCAAGAACATCTGGAGGGCCACAGTTCGACACCACTGCTCTACAGCAAAAGCAAGCCTCCTAAGACCATACTAGACAATATCACACAATACTCAGGGAGGAAGGGGGATGTTATCTAGGCTCTGCATTCAGCAGCTTGATAACAATAGGACTTGACATGAGTATGGATATCTTGTTTCAACTTTTTTTAATGTACAGTGTAAAGAACACATCTTATTCTTTAAAAAAACCCACCAAAGCCATCAACAACAGCACCTTTTCAGCATGTAATTAAAAATTCCAGTACTGGAGATTTGACAGATTTAACCATGTGTGTGAGTGAGTGAGTAAGAGAGAGAGAGAGAGAAAGAGAGAGAGAGACATCCGTCAGTTCATACATACTATAAATCAATTTATAATTTTTCTATAGAAATGAAGGTATTGTGAAGTTTAGAACAGACATACATATATTTTTTGTATGGATATACTTATAAATGCATAAATACGTACCAGCACTGAACTTTCACAAGGTCTTCCAAGGTAGCTTAGAATAAAAGTGGTAGCTTAAGTCCAATTGCTAGGGCTACCTAGAGTAGTGAAGGGACGTGGTGGCGCTATGGGCTAAACCGCAGAAGCCTGTGCTGCAGGGTCAGAAGACCAAGCAGTCATAAGATCGAATCCATGCGACGGAGTGAGCTCCCGACGCTTGTCCCAGCTCCCGCCAACCTAGCGGTTTGAAAGCATGCAAATGCAAGTAGATTAATAGGGACTACCTCGGTGGGAAGGTAACAGCGTTCCGTGTCTAAGTCGCACTGGCCATGTGACCACAGAAGATTGTCTTCAGATAAAATACTGGCTCTATGGCTTGGAAACAGGGATGAGCACCGCCCCTAGAGTCAAATACGACTGGACAAAAAATTATCAAGGGGAACCTTTACCTTTACCTAGAGTAGACCCATGCAATCACCTTTAAGAACTGAGTTAAAAAGTCTATTCTAGTTAGGACTAGTACTGTAAGTGGATTTTGAGCAATAGAATAAACTTTAAAGAAAAATTATACAACAGCACATTCATGAGTAAAATCATAATATTCATACTTCTACAACTGAACAAGCTAAGAAGCACTAAGAGTTTTAAGAGCAGCAGTAGCATTAAAAATTCAGTGCACAAGCCCCAAAGGCCTTCCAAAATAAGATTTTACCAGCTTCTTTAAAGGTCTTGAGCAATTGCAGATCTCCCCAGAAAGAAAGTTCCACAGAGACTTAATTGAAATGATTAGCTATTGTAATTAATAATGTCAAATAAATAAACCTAGTAAATGTCTTATGGTGCTGAGAGCCATCCATACTCCTAAATAAATGGCCTTCTATCTGGGACTATATATTGCATTTGATGGAACAAATTCATGATTTCTGCTTTCTTTCACTTACATAAATCAGAAAAGACAGAAACTGGAAACAGCCAATATATCATGTAATTGGACTCATCATGTATGCAGAATATACGAGAGAGAAACCACAAATCTGCACAGACTGGGCTGCACTATGAATCACAGCAGCGAGTTAAAAAAAGAGAAGAGAGAGAAGCAAACACTGCGTTTGCCGTCTCTCTAATGGTGGTTGACAAAAACTCAACAATGCATGAACAATATCTATGGAAGACTTTGCAGATTCATGTGCAATATCCACAAACGACCTTCTGGAAGGCATTCTGGAGGACAATCTCACTTGTGACAGCCAATGCAGATGAGGCATCCTGTGCCCCTGATGTCAGACTTAACAACAAACAATTCATGGTCAGTATTTGCAAAAGCTGCCGCACATAATTTTTTCTGTCTTTCCTAAAGGAAAAGATCAAACAAATCATGAAGCTGGAAAAAAGGAGAAGGGGAAAATAAATGTATTTGTTATGTATTTACACACAGAAAGATCCATTCTGTATCTCCTGAGATTCACAATAGAATGTTTCGCCTTGGAAACTTGTACTTTTGGAAGGCATGCAATGTTTTTGAGGAAACAGTGCACACAAAACCATGGGTGCATTTAAGTGTGTGTGACTAAAATATGTACAGTTGAAAAAGGCTTTAGTCCATGAGGGAAAAGCCTAGATATATAGTGCATGCATTTGAAAAATGCATAAAGTGTGTATTTGTTGGAAATCTCCGCAGAAAATCCGCAGGTGGGAGAAGTGGCTCATAGCCCTTTACACCGTGAAGATGGAACAAGAAAATGATACTGAGAGAAGCACTGAAGAAGACTAGTTGGAAGGTTACAAGGTTATAAGGACTTTTACTGACAGAGCAGTGAAATCAAACAGAATTCAGAAGAAACAATAATTTCTCTGTAGCACAGTGCCTAAGAGCTATCCCAAAACTCTAGCAGAGAGCAGGGCACTTTTAAAGCCAGTTTCTGGGCAGCAGAAGGGCTGTAGAGGGAAGGGAAGAAATTTCTGTTGTGCCCAACAAAACAACATTGGATTTACCTTTATTTGTTCTATGATTTTGTTTAATACTCTGCATTGTTAGCCACCCTGTGAAGTCTTGCTGTAAGAGGAGCTAGAAATATATTGAATAAATGCATCAGAACCAATGCATGGGGCCCTTCTCCTCATGCTTCCTGCAGGACTATGTACACAACCCAATTTGCTACAAATAGTGAACAAGTACATTGTAGCAAAATATATTAGGATAAAATCCTCACAGAATGGGGTACTCAAGGTGGCTCACATAGATAAGCTTGTACGGTCTTCTCGAATCTGTCTAACTTGGTGATGGTGGGCAAGGAAGCATTTTCACATACCATAATCATCATCCAGTCAACATCTGAGCATTAGCAACACCTTGCCTGTGAAAACTTGCCAAAGGGAAATTACGTTTCGCTGCAGAGGTTAAATTCATTTCTAAAGGCTGAAAAACGGGGAGCAGAATCTTATTTTTTTAAAATCTAAATAAGTAATAATTATGGATTCTGGGACACATATTCTATAGACCATACAATAATATTGGAAGTTTATAAAGTAATGTCAATCAAAATTATATTTGCAGTAGAAATCCAGCATAAACTGTGAAGCTATAATTGCAATGTTTTATTATACTTTTAATTCATGCATAATATTTGTCCTTATGGCAGCTTTCTATGCACTTGCTTGAGTAATTTAGTTCTGTCTCAAAAAGGGAGGAGACATCCATGGAATGAAAGGTATCTCTGACAAGACAATCAGACAAACATGTAAATGAAGCTGCTCTGCCCTGCCCAGTTCTACCTTGAAGAGGGATTCCCAAATAAATTGAAATTGATCATGAGCACGGAGTGGCCCCAAAATTGTAGCCTCTTTCAACAAACAAAAATGCCTTGACATGAAGATTTCAGAAGACATTTTGATTCACGCCCACTATTACATTGGGAAAGGAGGGAGACCCCAAATGTTGTGTCTTGGTAGTCTTGGCAGTGTCCATCCATCTCTTGTGATCCCAATCCATGAAGAGGTATCAAATGTATTGGCAGGAGAACAATGAACCTTACAATGGTGCAGATAGTTCTCTTATGCTAGCTTAGCAACTAGCCTAGAGAAGGCTGCATTCTACTACAACATATATACTGCTGAGAGAATGTGTTCAGTTCTCAAACTTTCCTTTTGTATATTAACAAAGTTTGCATACACACATCTATAGAGAAACTAAATTGCTCAATGCTGTCTCAAGGACACCTCCTCATTCATGCAGTGGGAATAATTTAAGAGTATCAAAGTAAATTTAATGGACATGTTGCAAATGCAATGTGATTAAAGAAGAAGAAGAAATATTGCAAACAATGTCGAAACATGTCAACTTCATATGGTGGGACAGTCTGCTGAGAACGCCACAAGCCCTTGAGATAGTCTCACATGCAGCATGGGACCCAACACATCAAGAGCTTTTTTGGCTCTGGCAATTATGTACATAACTAAATACACACAGAGAGACAGAGAGAGAGAGAGAGAGAGAGAGAGAGAGAGAGAGAGAGAGAGAGAGAGAGGGGAGGGAGGGAGGGAGGGAGGGAGGGCACAAAAGGATAGAGTGGTTGCCCAAAGACACACAAGAACCCATCCAGCTAGGATGGGAAATTGAAAATATAAGTGGAGATATCTGGTCAGGATCTAGCTGAATATTTACACCACATTGAATAACTCAGTAGTTTAGGCACCTGGCTATGGAGCCAGAGGTTAGGAATTTTATTCCCCATTGTGCTTCATGGAGCCTCGTGGCGCAGTGGTTAAATTGCTGTACTGCAGCCAAAACTGTGCTCACAACCTGGGGTTCAATCCCAGGTAGCCGGCTGAAGGTTGACTCAGTCTTCTATCCTTCCGAGGTCAGTAAAATGAGTACCCAGCTCGCTGGGGGGGGGGGCAATGTGTAGACTGCATAATTAACTTGTAAACTGCCCAGAGAGTGCTTGAAGCGCTATGGGGCAGTATATAAGCAGCACACTTTGCTTTCCTGTGAGTACAGCCAGCCGTTGTGACCTTGGACCAAACTGCACAGTCCCCAAGTGCCCCTAGAAGAAGGGAATTTTAAGCCACTTTTATGTATTCTTTACCTAGAAAATCCTGGAAAGACTTGCCATAAGCCAGAACTGAATTGACGGGATACAATTACTTATAAGTGCAACAGCATCATCTGAAGCACAATGAAGCTGCCAATTAACCAATCCCTGGTTGAATTCCTAGTCATGTACCAGGTGTAAAAATCAAGTCACAACTAGGAGTTCAATCAGGAACTTATTAATTAGTGGCTATTTGATGCTTTGCACTGTGCCATGCACTGTTGTCAGTGTAAATATTCAGTTGGATTCTGGCTGCTAAGTATTGAAAGGCAAGACACAAATGGGAAGCAGAGCAGGAAGGCAGAGCTTGAAGGCCAAGCTGCACATTACTGGAACACTTCAGCACCAATGATTCATATCTTCTCACTATGTCTCTTAACAATGTCTCATTACAGCAGATATGAGATGTAACATTACATTCTTGTATTTGGTGTTTCCTCCTCCCTGTATGGCTGCAATGCCACTTGCAGGGACAGACTTGTATCACGTATTTGTTTTACGGGATGAGAAACACAGAAGTGAAAGATGGAAAATATCACATCCTTAAACTACTGGACAAGTTTTTACTATAACAGGGGAAATAGCTTAGTAAATGATGTTTCAGGTAGACCATAATCTTACTATTACCCCATATTCACAGAAAGAGTTTTTGATGGTGCTCCTAACTTGTAGAAACTGTGACAGTATTCATGTGGAGAAAAGGTGCAGCATAGGTCCCTTGTCTGTGACCCAGATGTTTCTTCAAAGTGATGGAAGGGTCTCAGAATAGAGCGATTCTTGTGCTGCAATTAAGTTTAAGTGCAAGGGGGCAAGGGGAGGGAATGAAAGAACAAAAGAATCATACTTCATACTCAAACACACTACTTAATTTGAGAAAGAAGTCATCACAGCTGCACTCACAGGCAGAGTGAGATATGGTGCCATTTGCTCCAGAAGCTTCTCCTCACTGTATGCCTTGTTCTCCCATTCTGTATGAGATATCTTGGGCTGCATTTAAAGACTTTAACAGAAAATCTGTCAGAAAACATTCACATGGGAGTGTGAACAAACATAACCACTAGCCCCTAATTTTAGAGCAACATTTGAAGAGAGGTTAGCTAAAACTTGGCTCAGCAATGTACAGCAGCTTCCCACACTTCTGTTGCCTTCAGAAACAGCTGGCACCTTCAACAACTTTCTCTTCAAAGGGCATTACCTTACAACCTCAGGGGCACCAAATTGTGGTCCCCAGCAAAGTGTAATGAAAGCCTTGAACCACCTGTTTGATGCCCTGCACTGCTGCAGTGTGTGGAAACCAAAGCAACTATTAGCCTGACTTTTCACACATCCTTATTTAACATTTCTTATTTATGTGCCTCTCACATCACAAGTGCATTGCTTGTTAACTTCACTAGCTAGCCGAGTATCCCTGTCTCTCTCATTTTTCCATATCACAAGAGCACTCTTGCTGGAATTTTTTATTTAGTTTGCATCTGTTATACACCAGTCTCTTTTATGATCAATATGTGACAGAATTACCTTCTTGTTTATATTTCCACGATCTTGCATTGGGATTTGGTTGAATCCTCACAGTTATAGCTTCAAAAATAAGCCAAGGAGGAATTTAAGAAGCTGTGCATTATTCAGAGTCACAGTGGAGGCTTTGTTTTATGACGGAAATGTTCTCTACCTAAGGTCCTATCTCTCATGTTCCAAAATCCATCAGGATGAGCCACGTCATGTCCTTTTATGGTTCTCTGACATAAGAAAATCTATTTGGGGAGAGAATATCTTAATATGGGAAATACATCTTGTAAAAGTGATTTATGGTAGTAAATAAAAGTAGCAGGTATAAAGTTTACTCATTTATGTACTTACATGATAGAGGAGAATAAAAAGGGATCATGTTGTGTTTTTATTGTATTCTGTGGTTGAAATATATCACTGTGTAAAATAAAAGTTAATCTTGGTGGGATATGATTATCACACAGATAAAAATGCTGGGGATTTGATCTAGTTGTACTGTTCCATTGAAAACAAGAAGTCTGTAGAAGAGTAAAACCTGCATGTATTCACACTGACAGGTACCTGAAATTATAAGAAATTCCATTCAAAGTTCAAACATTAGTTTTCCACATAGCTTCTCAAAAGCTACAAAACCGTGTGATAATCCTTCTAATTATGTCAGTTTTTAGAAAAGCTGGAACCTAAAGTAAGTGAATTTAATGAGTTTTGTGGAAGAAAAGTGCCCACTCCCCTCCCTTCCTTCCATCTTCCACCACCTATGCCACCCAAAATCTCTCCAGAGAACTGGGAGTCCTTCCTGAAAACAACGTAGACAGGGAGTGGGAGGCTGTTGAGCAGATAATGGGATGAGAAACTTTGCAATAGCTTTAAGCTCTTGATTCCCATTTCAAGCACAAAGGCCACCTACAGGTTAGTGTAACTAAGATGCAGGCAGAAGGAGTCATGGAAGAGAGTTGAAAGAGATGGTATAATCCTATCGGTCACTTACAGGAAGACAAGTATTGTCCATTCTGAAGCAGGCTGGAGACTGAATTCCTAAACAGAGTTAGATTTAATGAAACCTACACATCTCCCTATCTTCTTCCTGAAGTAGGGATGTGAAAAATTGTCCATGTCTTTCTCTTTGGGTTTCTCACTATCCTACTGGTATTCACATCATGACTCAATGTCTCTATTAGGTTGCAAATGCATTTTTCCTCCTCGTTTGGAAACTCGTGCTTGATTTTCAAAGTTTTGTACACTTTTTGTAGTGTATGCATTCTGCATGCCATTTAAATTGACTAAAGAGTGTTTACAGGCATTTATTTTCAGTCATGTACATGGCTGAAATGTTTGCCCTTCCATCGCAAGCTTCACAAATTTGTGAACTTCCAAGACTACGATTTGCGAACAGGGTATTTCCATATGGAAATGTGAAACCAATTTTTAAAAATCTGATTCCCATTCCCACATTATGCTTTAGAATTATGTCTCTGTATAATTTCCCAGTACTTCCACTTATCTCACTTGCTTAATGAGAACATAACTCCTTACTGCCACTTATCTCCCTTTATTCAAACATAACTCCTTAACTGTGGCATCTGTTTGCAAAGAGCAAGCACATTCTCTAGAATTACATGGATTTTAAGACTTGACCCTGTTACCCTTTTAGCCAAATTCTGTTCTTCTGCTCCGGGTTACAACTCTGTGTTATACATTCATGTGAAGGCTCTCATTGATATCAAAGGGGACTCTTCAGGTGGGCAATGAGAGTAGAATATGCAAGAGATGGGTGTAGTGCAGATCAGAGGGAAGACTGTAATTACCTACTGTGTTAATTAAAATTCAACACCTGTACTCTGAGAAGCTTATTCCCTATGTGGTGCACAGAATTTGGCAGAACAATTTTGATTAGAGTATCGTAGCTTTCCAGTATGTATTATTTGCATGAAAACATTACTCCAAGCCTCTTCTTTATGAATTTAGATGCAACTTCTTTTTGTTTTTGTTTTTGTTTTGTTTTGTATCTGAAGAAGTGGACAACAGTCCACAAAAGCTTGTACTAAAATATAACAGTAAATATTTAAAGTGCCAGGATATTTTTGTCTTCTTTTTTTTTTTTTTTTTGTTCCTTTTTGTTTTGTCTGGCACACTGAGATAAACTGACCTTTAAAATGAATCATCTCTTGAGTTTTGCAGGGTTTGGTGGTTCTTTCATGATCCAATCTTTCTTTTTATTTATAACATATTATGCTTCTGTAACCCTTCTGAAAGATTATCACATTTAAAGACACAATGGGCAAAATCCAGTAAGTCTAAAATAGAGTAGACCCATTGAATTAATGAAACTTACAGAGGAATTGATTCAAAATGTTTCTAACAATTCAGTGGGACTACCCTAGTTGCCACTTATGACTAGATTTCAGCTAATATGCAAAAACAGTAACACTATTAGTATACACACACACACACACACACACACACACACACACACACACACACACACACACACATACATACATACATACATACATACATACATACATACATACATACATACATACATACATACATACATACATACATGCCGTGAGGGAGCAGGTCGGGTAGGTGGGACTCGTTCAGCCCTGGAAGGCAGCCCATCTAGGAGAAGGAAAACTCCAACTTCAAACCCCCACTGAGGCGCCACCATCATCCTCCATGCCATGAGGGAGCAGGCTAGGTAGGTGTGACTCATTCAGCCCTGGAAGGCAGCCCATCTAGGAGAAGGAAAACTCCGACTTAAAATCCCCACTGAGGTGCCGCCATCGTCCTCCATGCCGTGAGGGAAAAGGCCGGGTAGGTGCGACTCATCAGCCCTGGAAGGCAGCCCATCTAAGAGAAGGAAAACTCTGATTTCAAACCCCTAATGAGGCGTCGCCATCGCTGCTCATGCCATGAGGGAACAGGCTGGGTAGGTAGGGCTCATCAGCCTTGGAAGGGAACCCATCTAGGAGAAGGAAAACTCTGATTTCAAACCTGCACTGCCTTGTGGCTATATCCACTGATGGAAAAGGCTTCAGGAGTTAACCTCGAGGCAAAATCCGGAGCTGGAGTCCCGGAGGCAGTTTGTGTCATTCTGCCAACTCCTGCGACGTTGCTGGAACCAGTTGTATTGGCTCTTGCCTTTGCATTGGGCCATTTCAGCGATGTGGAGAGGGGGGATCTGCTGCTTGGGTAACAGCCTATCCTCCATATTACTCTACCCAGGCTTCATGGTCTGGAGAGGACACTCCTCGATTCAGGACATGTTATCATAGTCTCTCAAGACTGAAGGATGCCTATGGAGATGTATATGTGTGTGTGTATGTGTATAAAAGAAATGGCAGAAAATGCTAAATTTGATGATTTCAATAAAAATAATGCTTTGGCAGCTTCTGAAATTCTATGTACAAAGAAACACAACTCAACTCAAGAATGCACTATTTCTGAGAACTACAGGATATTTCAAAGACAAGCTGTTTTCACTTTAAAAGTTTTGTATACAGGTCTTCCTTTTCTCTTGGTAGTCTACTGAAAACCATGATAATAAGGGCCTGATCTACTCTCCTCTCTTTGTACAGTGGTAAATCAGGTCACCAAAGCAAACTTAGCACAGCTTAGGGATGCTTTTGCCACAAGCAGGTGAGGTAACAATGTGGCCTATAAACCCTTTTTGTCCCACCTTATTTCTGACCCTGATTGGCTGGGGGAAAACAGCTTGAGATTAAAACATCAAGAACTAAATATGGAGGAAGTGAAACTGACAGGTTCACCCATCCAGCCAAAGACTATTTAGCTCTGAATTCCAGTGTGTTAAATCATTTTTCTGGTGCTGGATCTGGGTTGCAACTTTTGTTTTTGTTGTCTGCAGTTACAGAGAAAACAGATTATACTGTAACATGAGTCTCTTCTCTGTGTTAGGTGTTGCTTTATCTATTAAATCTGTCCCATGCAAAGATTTGGGACGTTTGTTCAGTGTTTTCCCCCACTCCGGATCTCACTTATTTCAGCATATATTTGACACAAAAAGGTAAAGGTAAAGTTTCCCCTTGACAATTTTTGTCCAGTTGTGTTCGACTCTAGGGGGCGGTGCTCATCCCCGTTTCCAAGCCATAGAGCCAGCGTTTTGTCCGAAGACAATCTTCCGTGGTCACATGGCCAGTCCGACTTAGACACGGAACGCCGTTACCTTCCCACCAAGGTAGTCCCTATTTATCCACTCGCATTTGCATGCTTTCAAACTGCTAGGTTGGCGAGGAGCTGGGACAAAGCGATGGGTGCTTACTCCATCACGTGGATTCAATCTTACGACTGCTTGGTCTTCTGACCCTGCAACACACAAAGGCTTCTGCGGTTTAGCCCGCAGCACCACCACGTCCCTTTGACACAAAAGCCTTGAAACTAAAAATATTTGAATCTCGCTGAATCGCCTGATAACACCTGCTTGTGCAAAATTAAGAAGAGAGCTGCTTATTTTTATTTTTATTTTATTTTTTTTGCTCCCTATTCAGTAGTGAGTGCATAAGTATCCATGGTCAAGTCACATGTGTTTCTTCCAAAGATATGGTGGATGTCTTGCACATAAACCATAAGTCCCTTGCACAGACTGAATAAATCTTTTATGTCTATGTTTTCTCTGGTTATCATTCAATGCAGCAATGACAGCAAAGAACACCTGATTTATTATTCTCTGAAGCACTACACGTATATTGAACATACTCTATATGCTAATGCATCATGCCCGAACAATCCTAAGTGAATGTGTGCGTTGAAATTAAGGGATCTAGTTTGCCACCTCTGGACATCTGTACACTCCCTGAGGCATCAAACTGCTTGAGCCTCAAGGTCCTGATAATATGAATAATGAGCAATATTAATGTCCCATAGATCTAGTTACTCATGAAAGGCAATTCTTTGCAAAGAGACAGAATTACAGACACATAGATTTTCAAATGAATGTAGGTACTGCACAGAAATATATTTCTGGGCTTCTCAAATATGGCAACAAAACAAAATGCCCTGTTCTGCATCTGTTATTTTATGACTAGAAGTTGTGAGAGTAGTGCAAAGAGAAGTGGGAGCAGTGCTTCCTTACACTAAATTTCAATCCTTTATGCTCTCATCCATTGGCTCATCCATACTGGCAGTGTTTTCCCAGTATGTTAGTGGTTCTGGGTTTGATCAGTGTAACTGTGCTACAAATGCGCACACTTCAGAATCTATACCTGGGATTTTTTTTCTCATTCAGTGACTACAAGAATGGTGATTGTAGGGGCTCCTCCTACCTTGGGCTTCTTCCTTTTCAGCATTGAGAGAAGGAGGATGGAGCACTGCAGCGGCAGCTGTTTTTCTTGCTGCATCACTCACGGCCGCCATTTTGGACAGGGGGTTTGCATCGGCACCCCTCCCCCATGGTTTGATTATTGTATTTCAGCTTTCAGGGCCATTAGCACAACGTTGTTTATGGGACAAATAGAAGATAAATAAGGAAAGGCTGATGGGGTGCAGTCAGCCATTAGGCAGGGCCAGTGCACCCGCTGCGCTCCCGGGCGGAGGCACCCTGCCTTCACCATTGTTTAAATAACTAAAAAACAAACAAAAACAAAACAATCATCGAGGAAGATAACAGAGGGATTACGTGAAGTAGGGTCATTTAAAAAAAAATACAAAACAAAACAGTGGGTGCATGGGCATCAAAAACCCCCAGCCTCTAAAAAAAAGTTTATTTATTGTCGTTTGATCTAATTTTTATAGTTCTGGGATAGCGTTAAATTGGCATTGGGGGAGTCTATTGAGTTTTATCATTTTGGGATACTTAATTGATTATTAGTGTTGTTGATTGATAGATAAAGTGAATTAAGTATATACTATTCATTGATAGTTTATTACAAGGGTAAAATTTAATTACACTGCATATTATAGAATTGGATTAATTACATTTGATAGCTCAATTCTTTTAAGTATCTTAGTTTTAAGTATTTAAAATTTGCTGGCCTTAGCGTTAATAGGAATATGAAATTGGCAGTTAACTTGGTGATTGATTGTGGATGTACCTGGGTTCAGACACAAGGGGGAGCTAGTACAAAGTTGTTTAAAATTGAACTGCTTGGGTTCGACTAGGACATTCAACTTCCAATTAAGATAAGGTTTTAATAAGGGGATCTTTTCAGTTTAAGCTCTATTTTATAAACATTTATTATAAGATATTTGGGCGAGTTAGCTGCAGGTGAACACAGCCTGTAGAGCTCCAGGTAGGAGTGTGTAGGTCTTTGAAGTTGGACTTAGGATGGCCTCAAAAAAGGAGCAGGGGAACAGGAAGGGTAAACAGCCCACAAAAAGTGGATGGCTCCCCAAGTCTTTCCTACTCAGTCATCTTCAGATGAACAGGCTTGGCCCATATGGCACCAGCTCTGGGGAAAAAATTGCAGCTTTGGAGGCTGAGAAAGCAGCTCAGCATGCCTCGTCTGTTAGAGTGCCCCAACTTCGACATTCAGCTAGGGATGTCAGGAGCCATAGGAAGGGCAAACTCAAGGAGCTTGCAGAAGATTTAATGGCTCATTTTTCTGCCTTAGAGGAAGATTGTGCAGTCACTGATGCATCTTTAGTTCAACCTCAAAGCAAGGGTGATGTGGAGAAGTAAGGTTTTGGATCTTCAGGACTGGGAAGGCCAACTGTGGAGAGGCAGCATCAGCAAGACAGGGAAGAAGAAGCCATCTGATTGGAAGACAGCAAACCAACAACTTCTGATGAAGCGTGTGAGTGTGAGTCCACACACAGCACATTTACACCAATACCAGCTTGGCCTTGGCCTATTAGTGGCCAGATTAGCATGCCAATTCACCTGGCGTGCAGGGCCCAGGTGTTACTGGGACCCAGTGGCCTAGTACTAGTACTCCCATAGCTAATTCGGCTTCCCCCTACGTGCAAGTGTTTCCCCCTGCATTTTTAGGCCCAGTGGCCGGTGTGGGTGTTTGGGATATGGGCTATAACAGTGCCCTCTTGGAGACCTCTTTACACCAGCAACAAAGGAAAAGATTTGAAAAAGAAAATGTGGACCTTTTTGAACTTCTTAATTGAAAAGTAGACAAGAAAGATGTCGATAAGGAGGATGATAGAGAAAGGAAAGATGTAGAAGGCGTAAGCCAGATAGGACCTGGGTCAACTGGTTACCAGGTTTCTTAATTTATGTGGGGGTAATTGTAAGAGATCAACCTTGGAGGGCTCAGGTCCTGTTCCAGTACCTGGATTTAATCTGCAGTGATTATGGAGCCCAAGAAGGTAAAATCTGTCACTGCCTCCATATCTTCCCCTTCTATTTGCCGGGATGTGATGGGACCAGTGGCCATGATCTTAGTTTTTTTGATGTTGAGTTTAAGACCGTTTTTTGCACTCTCCTCTTTCACCCTCATTACAAGGTTCTTTAGTTCCTCCTCACTTTCTGCCATCAGAGTGGTATCATCTGCATATCGGAGGTTGTTGATATTTCTTCCGGCAATCTTGATTCCAGCTTGGGATTCCTCCAGTCCGGCCTTTTGCATGATGTATTCTGCATATAAGTTAAATAAGCAGGGAGACAATATACAGCTTTGTCGTACTCCTTTCCCAATTTTGAACCAATCAGTTGTTCCATGTCCAGTTCTAACTGTTGCTTCCTGTCCCACATATAGGTTTCTCAGGAGATGGATAAGGTGGTCAGGCACGCCTATTTCTTTAAGGACTTGCCATAGTTTGCTGTGGTCCACACAGTCAAAGGCTTTTGTGTAGTCAATGAAGCAGAAGTAGATGTTTTTCTGGAACTCTCTGGCTTTCTCCATAATCCAGCGCATGTTAGCAATTTGGTCCCGAGTTCCTCTGCCCCTTCGGAATCCTGCTTGTACTTCTGGGAGTTCTCGGTCCACTTACTGCTGAAGCTTACCTTGTAGGATTTTGAGCATAACCTTGCTAGCGTGTGAAATGAGTGCAATTGTGCAGTAGTTGGAGCATTCTTTGGCACTTCCCTTCTTTGGTATTGGGATGTAGACTGATCTTTTCCAGTCCTCTGGCCACTGTTGAGTTTTCCAAACTTGCTGGCATATTGAATGTAGCACCTTAACAGCATCATCTTTTAAGATTTTAAATAGTTCAACTGGAATGCCATCACCTCCACTGGCCTTGTTGTTAGCCAGGCTTTCTAAGGCCTACTTGACTTCACTCTCCAGGATGTCTGGCTCTAGGTCAGCAACTACATTGTCTGGGTTGTCTGGGAAATCCAAATCTTTCTGATATAATTCCTCTGTGTATTCTTGCCACCTCTTCTTGATGTCTTCTGCTTCTGTGAGGTCCTTTCCATTTTTGTCCTTCATCATGTCCATCCTTGCACCAAAGGGTCCTCTGATATCTCCAATTTTCCTGAACAGATCTCTGGTTTTTCCTTTTCTGTTATTTTCCTCTATTTCTTTGCATTGTTCATTTAAGAAGGCTCTCTTGTCTCTCCTTGCTATTCTTTGGAAGTCTGCATTCAATTTTCTGTAACTTTCCCTATCTCCCCTGCATTTTGTTTCCCTTCTCCTCTCTGCTATTTGTAAGGCTTCCTTGGACAGCCACTTTGCTTTCTTGCATTTCCTTTTCTTTGGGATGGTTTTTTTTGCTGCGTCCTGTACAATGTTACCAGCCTCTATCCAAAGTTCTTCAGGCACTCTGTCCACCAAATCGAGATCCTTAAATCTGTTCTTCACTTCCACTGTGTATTCATAAGGGATTTGATTTAGATTATACCTGAGTGGCCCAGTGGTTTTTCCTACTCTCTTCAGTTTAAGCTTGGATTTTGCTATGAGAAGCTGATGATCAGAGCCACAATCAGCTCCAGGTCTTGTTTTTGCTGACTGTATAGAGCTTCTCCATCTTTGGCTGCAGAGAATATAATCAATCTGATTTCGATATTGCCCATCTGGTGATTTCCATGTGTAGAATCGCCTCTTGTGTTGTTGGAAGAGAGTGTTTATGATGACCAGCTTGTTCTCTTGGCAAAACTGTATTAGCCCTTGCCCTGCTTCATTTTGAACACCAAGGCCAAACTTCCCTGTTGTTCCTTTTATCTCTTGACTCCCTGCTTTGGCATTCCAGTCCCCTAGAATGAGAAGAACATCTTTCTTTGGGGTCAGTTCTAGAAGGTGTTGTAAATCTTCAAAAAATTGTTCAGTTTCAGTCTCCTCAGCAATGGAGGTTGGTGCATAAACTTGGATTATTGTGATGTTGAAAGGTCTGCCTTGGATTCGTATTGACATCATTCTATCATTTTTGAGATTATATCCCATTTCAGCTTTACCCACTCTTTTGTTGACTATGAGGGCTACTCCATTCTTTCTACGGGATTCGTGCCCACAATAGTAGACATGGTAATCATTTGATTTGAATTCACCCATTCCTGTCCATTTTAGTTCACTGACACCCAGGATGTCAAAGTTTATTCTTGCCATCTCCTGTTTGAACACCTCCAGCTTCCCAAGGTTCATAGATCTTACATTCCAGGTTCCTATGCAATATTTTTCTTTGCAGCATCGGACTTTCCTTTCACTTCCAGGCACGTCCACAGCTGAGCGTCCTTTCAGCTTTGGCCCATCCACTTCATCAGCTCTGGAGCTACTTGTACTTGTCCTCCACTCTTCCTCAGTAGTATGTTGGACGCCTTCCGACCTGAGGGGCCCATCTTCCAGCGTCATATCATTTTTTTAATAATAATAATAATTTATTGTCATTGTAAGTATATACACATTTAGCCTTTTATTTCTGATCATGGGGCGTTCTTGGCAAAGATACTGGAGTGGAATTGCCGGTTCCTACTCCAGGTGGATTGTGTTTAGTCGGAACTCTCCACTATGACCTGTCCGTCTTGGGTGGCCCTGCACAGCATAGCCCATAGCTTCTCTGAGTTGCTCAAGCCCCTTCACCACGACAAGGCAGCAATCCATAAAGGGGTCAATTGTGCTGTAGTTTTGTTCAATATTGTATGTTTACAGAAAAGTATATCACAGGTGGGCTGCAAAATATGATTTTGTTCTTGTTGGGTACAATGAGCAATATGCCTACCTAAGTAATAAGCCAATTTTTACAGTGTGATTTGTCAGGCTTTCATGCACCTACTAACTTTCACTGAGATATGTAAATGCAGTTCTGTTTAAAATATTCCCTTAAGTGTTTAAAGATTTCAAGAGATGTCACATTGCCCCTTAGGGAATAGGAACTAAAACTATTCAGTTTTAAATGTACAGAACATCCTTAGGTATTGAATGTGTACCTTTTTTTATTACAACAGAAAGTTCACATTTCTTGAATTAAATATTGTAGGTTTATCTCCTTTTATTCTGAATCTTACTTCCCTAAAGATAAGTTTGGTCATCTCTTTGTTATGTATTCATACACACACACACACACACACACATACACACAACAAGCTACTGCAGCCTTAGGATGTATCAGTACATGAACTGTTTTTGGCTGATGGTTCATTTCTTTTATATCAAATTGTAAGTATAGGAGAAATTGTCTGGAACATTTAGAAGGACAATTTCACATCAGAGGATCATGCAGCATTTGATCCTGCATAAAAAGATAGAAAAGCTATTCCTTGATGGCCCTATTGTCATCTCCATCAAATATGTGAATGAATAAAAATCTCATGCATGGCTTGTTCAATTGAGAAGCATCAACACATTCTATCCACCCCACTTCATCCTGCTTATGTGCTTAAGTGTACTAAACTGAGTGTTTAGTGTACAACACTGAGCCTCGTGGCGCAGTGGTTAAAACGCTGTACTGCAGCTAAAACTGTGCTCACGACCTGGGGTTCAAATCCCAGGTAGCCGGCTCAAGGTTGACTCAGCCTTCCATCCTTCTGAGGTCGGTAAAATGAGTACCCAGCTTGCTGGGGGGGGGGCAATGTGTAGCCTGTATAATTAAAAATTGTAAACCGCCCGGAGAGTGCTTGTAGCGCTATGGGGCGGTATATAAGTCCAATAAATAAATAAATAGAGAAATAAATAAATAAACTGGATATGCATTTTCAATTGGACATAGTGAAACATATTTTATATGAATTATTCTTGCCTGTCTGAAATATCAAGGATCCTGAAGAATGGTGTAAGTCTTTGCAGGCAGTGAGTCCCACAAGCATCAGCAGGCCACAATCCTGTTGCACAACTCTACCTGCTCAATGGAAATGATATCATTAGTAGGGGCAGATTGCCACTGATTAAACACTGGATTTTGCAAATGGTCAACAAGCAATTAGACAAAATTCAGTGCATCATATTGAAAAGGAAAGTCTTTAATCAATGGTAATCTGCTACTGATTATGACATCATTCTCATTGTTCAGGTTAAATTCCCTCAAAAGGCTTTCAGCCCCAGATTATAAAGAAGGCAATAGATTGTGTTGTTTAGTGGAGATAACAGAAAATATCAAAAATAATGGAAACCATTTTCTTTGACAAGGAGCTAAAATATGGCATATTAGGCCATAAAACAGAAGGTTTGCAAGCAGGCCAACTGAGGACTGCAGTCAGGAAAAGAACATTATTGAAGAGATATGTCAATATTTTTAAGGAAATGCTGAATTATGGGAAGTGGACAAGGAATTACAGGAGGCTGTATGGACTTTAGGAGATAGATAATATTCAAGTAAGGGGCAGTAGACAGCTAGTTCTCTGAAGGCCTCAGACATATTTATTGGCTATCACTCTGTTGGGTGCCTTTTTTTTTTTTTTTTGCTCATTGGCATACAAAAAAAAGGAATTTGCCATACAGTGGTGCCCCGCTTGACGATGATAATTCGTTGGCTCCAACTAAAACCTGGAGAGGACAATAGTGGAGTTGATCTCAAGACATAACAGGAGGGACACCATTTTGTGAATGGAAGCCATTTTGCGGAGCCAGAAAAAACATCATGATTAGGTGCCGGCTACGTCAATTAGGTGCCACTTCGTGAACAAATGGTTCGCGAAGCAGGCACCTAATCAACGTAACGGGAAAAAAGCCCATAGGAGCCATCATTTTGCAATCGCTCTAGCAATCGCAAAAAACTCATCGTTAAGCAATTTCATTGTCAAGCGGGGTCGTCGTCAAGCAGGGCACGACTGTATTTGAATTAGAGCTGACAATCAAAGATTAACATTTTCCCACAATAAGGAATAAATGGTTGCTAGTTCACTGACATTAGTTTGCTAGAAAAATCCTACCAGAAGTGGTATTATAATAGACTATTATTTATAAGATCACTTGGCTTTAATATTTCCATCATTGCCTTGCTTTTACCATCAGAAAGAGAGAGAGAGAGTAAAAACAAGGACGTATATGTATATGAGTGAATATGTAAAAGGAATTTGCCAACCAAATACCACCATATAGATTACACTTCCCACCTAAAGTGCACCCTTGAATTCCTCAAGCTACAGAAAAGTTTGTTTATTTTATTTAAATTATTTTTACCCACCTTTCTCCTTCAAAAGGACCCAAGGCAGCATACAAGAATTGTTGAGTTTTTGTAGAAGGTGCCAAGAAACAAGACTTATGGTGAACGAACTCATTAATTCAATCAATCAATCAATCAATCAATCAATCAATCAATCAATCAGTCAGTCAGTCAATCAATCAATCAATCAATCAATCAATCTTTATTCAAACTCAAAAAGAATGTGCCTGTTGTAGCAAAAGCATGACAACTTGGCCATGTCAGTTCTGAGACCAAGGTTACAGGCTATTTGTCAGTATTGTCATCTTCGCTTTCAGTCTCAAAGCCGAAAGATAACAAAGTGTGGCCAGAAATCAAGTAATAAAAACAACAACCCTCTATTCCCACCCGCCCCCATAAACTGCAGTCAACAAACTCCCTGCCAAATGTAGTCTCCTTCTCTCAAACTCAGTCCCTCTCACATACTCAAGGATTTAAGAAATGCTTGGAAATGGAGACCAGCAGTTTTCCGAGGAGGTCAAGCAGAGTATTTACATAAGTGGCAAACTGAGACTCAAATTATAGTTAGGACAGTATTAAAAGCAGAGCTCCCTAAGAAGTAAAAAGCAAAGAAGGAAAGTATGCTGCTTATACCCCACCCTATAGTGCTAAAAACACTTTTTGGCAGTTTACAAGTTAATTATGCAGGCTACACATTGCCCTCTCCCCAGAAAGGTACATGATACATGACAGTCCTAGCAAAGTTTGTCTCACTCTGCAGATTTTGAATTGCATTGGTTTTGTTTTGTGATTGGTCACTAGGAGGTAAATATGGGCTTCACTTGAAAATTCTCAGGCGCTCAGGTGGAAAAAGATCTGTGTTGCTGAAGGGAAAACATATAATAGAAGAAAATATGGATTTCCTTTAACTGGTGATTTGATTCTGAGTATCCCTTCCTCCAGTGCTACACAGTGTTCTAACACAGAATGTTTAGGTATTATTCAGGAATAACATGCATTCCCACATTCCCATTACCCTTTTAACTCTGGAGAGGTAATCGTCTGTACTTAAACATTCCAGCCTTTGGGATTAGCTGAATTTTTTTTTTTAGCAATTTCATAATTTATTATACCTAGAGTGAGCGAAACAACTGTTTAAATGAGATGTGCTTTTGACTAAACAGATGCACAAATATGTAGGACAATGACTGGTTCATCTATATGTGTAAAAATACATTTGTCCTCTTGCACACATTTTTAAAAGTGCACAAAAATAATATGGAAATAAGCAAACTTTACTTTTTGGGGACATTTGTCTATTTGAAACTGTACACACCCAGACACACACAGAGACAGACACAGACACACAAATGTGGATCTTTTCCTGAAAAGGAAAAATCTGCATGGCATAGGATGGATTTGGAAGTACTTAACGTGGAGGCTTAAGCAGACTTGACATCCCTAATGCTTCCTATTCTTATTTTTCCAGGAATTTTAGATTTCCTTCTCATCATTTTAATTTCCTCACAAGCATTGATCCCTTTTCTCAGAATGTAGCTGACCTGCCCCCCCCCATCGCCTTCCCTTTGTACCGTGCACAGCACACGCATTTAAATTTAGATTTTTAAATAAACTGATGAAAGGAAGCTACACACCTATATTTGCTACTATGGTCAAATTGAAGAATTGAAATTCAAATATGCACATCTAAATTTTAAAGAACTGGCATCTTTTATTCTTCTTGGAAGTCTATTCTATGAAAATCACTGGGAGTTTTTCCATTACATTTAACTGGAATTAGATAAGGGCCTAATGCAGTATTTATTTAGTGTGTCACTTTTGAAGCAGAGAAGTAAATACAGTAATTTGCATTTTAATATTTTCTTCTAAATATCACCTTACTGTAATAACTGTTTTACACATTTATGTTTAACTATACAGCTTCATAAATAAAGAAGGTTTATAAATGTAACCTCTGTTAGGGAAGTAACTAAAATATGACTAGTGGAGATGGAAATGTTGACAGACTATTCAAACTACTATCAGGGGAGCAGCAAAAGTGAGGAGAGCAATGCTATACAAGAAGGCTTTCTGCCCACATCTTTGGATTCAGACAAATGAACTGTAAGTAGAGTTTTCAAAACCAGAAACAGATACTGAACATGGACATTGCAAACAAGTAGGGGTGTGCAAATACCATCCTGTTTGATTTGTATTGAATAATTTGCCCTACATCACTGCACTAGTTCACTTTGGGGGTGGCCTGGCTCTGTTTGTACTTGGGTTTGTGAAAGCATTTGCATGTTTTCAAAAGAGGGAGAAACAGGGAGGAAACTGAAAATAGGTAAATTAAAGTCCTGTGATCTCAGATTGGGGAGGAGGGTGTTTGCTATTCAGTACCCTCAACTACTACATCAACATCAGTGCTATACACAGGTAAAGCTCTCATGTTGTTGTTGTTCTCCCCCACTTCCCTTCCCCCTGCTGAGAGCCAAGCACTTTGGTCTTGCCATCTTCCCATTCTTCCAATAATTCACCCTATACTGGCAGGGCATTGTTACCCAGCTGATATTTGTCCATGGATCTTCTCAAACAAAAGCTGCGGCTGCTGCAAATGTTCCTGATAGGCTCACATCAGTTGGTGCTCAGATAACACTTGTCCCAGGATCATAAGAAAAGAAACCTCCTCATAGCCCAGATCTCCAACCTGCCAGCATGGAGGGAGTGTGTGGCCCAACTCTTTCACATTTGTGACAATCAGCTGGTGGCCCCAAGCCATTGTGCAGGAAGATAACACACAGCTGCCACTGAATGATGAAGAACCATAACTTGGAAACATGGTGTTTGGTGGTTTGGTGGTTTGTTTGGGTTTTTATTATGATGATTCAGATCACAATTTCCTGGGCCCAGGTTCAGAACCAAAACAAATCCCAAAACAGTTTTGTCCTCCCACCGTCCGAGCCATTGTATATTCACACATATACTAAATCATAAACGTATAGTCTTAGTAAAGTCTGCAGCTGCCTAAAATAGGAAAAGAACAAAATTCTGAAATATGCCTAATCTAATGAAGAGAATTTGATCACCTTCCCATTCCCAGGCCAAGGCACAAAATGGGCATGGATCACGAGGACTAGGTAATATATCATAGTTGATCTGAGTCCTCCCAAAGGCTTCATGATCTGAGTTTCTATGAAAATTTTGACTTTCCTTGGTGCTTCAGCTCTCACTCTCATTCTTTGGTGCTTCTTGGCTTGGCTACACTTATACTTCTGTTTTCCAACTAAGACTCACTGGAACGAAGTCATTTTCTTCCTCCACTTTTGAACATATTAAACCGTTTTTAATGTTGAAGCAACCTTTATGTGGTCCCCTAGATGTTATAGACCTCCAACTCTCATCAGTCCCAGCCCTAGCTAGCAGAGTCAATGGTCAGTGTGACCGGAGTTGTAGCCAAATAACATATGTAAGTCCACAGGTTCCCCACCACTTTAAAAGGGGATATGGATGGAATCCAATATAGAAAAACTTATGGTCTAACAAATTTGAAGTCCCTTAAGACTCCTTGCTGTTTTTGCTGCAATACCCATTGCTCTGAAAATATTACTGCTGGCTCCATTGTGTTGGAGCAATGACCCTGTACATCACACTAGTACAATAGCAGCAGTTGGCAATTCTGTGTCATTGATTTCCCCCATTTTCCTTATTTAGAAACACTGGGACATATTCCTTTTGTTCCCCTTGAAGAGGTATAACATTGCTTATTTGAAAACCATGAGCCACTTTTACAACCAGCCTACAAATTACAGTACATACCTTGCCATCTTAAACCACTGTAGATTAATTTTATTTTAGAGAGATAGAAAATCCATGGCATAACAAGAACTTTGTGATGGTGCCAACCAAGACCAGTCATATTTTCACCAGTGATCCTGAAATAATTGCTAAGTGATATTTTAGTATTGAGTTTCAACAGAGTTTAATTGAAAATTAAACCTGTTGTGCTTATTTCTGTTGTGCCCTCATCTGACACCAGTCCCATGTAGGTTTATAAAAAGGTCTCTGTTTCTGAGACTCTATCAAAATATGTTCTCTTGGCATCATGAGACAAATAATCAAGAAACCTTCAAATCCGTACCCCAAGATCCAGTGCAAAATTTAGACACCAAGCATGTTTTATTCATTGCAGATACTGCTGTTTACACAGTGTCTCTATCCATAATTAGTGTATGATGCTGAGTTCCCCTTCATCTGCAAGCACAAGAGGATAATCACAAGAACTGAAATAACCCATCCAATGATACCTTGCTTACACGTTTGTGCAACAAGGTGACAGATATTGTTTTCCCCAGCAAGGCATAATTTACAGAAATGTGTCAAAAGCAGTCTTGAAAATGCATAAATCTTTCCAGGATTGGCAAAATAAAATAAACAAATAAAACCTCCTGTCTTCTAACAAGGATTTTTTTTTTTGTTATAATTCTGGTTATTATATCAGGCAAAACGAGGTCTTAAATTTACTTCCCTAGTCCCAAGATCTGTGTTAAAAAATGCAAAAGACTACAATCCTTGAATCCATAACAAGGAATCTTCTTCAGTTCCTTCATGAAAGACTAACAACAAATGTTCATATTTTCTGATTTACATGAGGAACAAAAATGGGTAATTGCACTAGAGCCTGATGGCTCCAGTGTCAGCAAAGCAGTGAATCCATTCTGGCTTTTATTCCAGATGATACAGATGGTAGTTTTCCTAAAAAACTCTGATCCAATTTATTTATTTATTTAAAATATTTTTACCCTGCCTTTCTCCTTAAGAAAGAACCCAAGGTGGCTCACGTCATGTAAGAAGACAATATTTAAAAGCTAAAAATAGTAAGTATGGAAATATTGAAAATAGAATTAAACAAATATATTATATTAAAAACAGTAAATAAAATCAATGCTAAAACACATTTAAAAGCAATAAAGCACAAAAGGTAAAGGTAAAGGTTCCCCTTGACATTTTTGTCCAGTCGTGTCCGACTCTAGGGGGTGGTGCTCATCCCCGTTTCCAAGCCATAGAGCCAGCGTTTGTCCGAAGACAATCTTCCATGGTCACATGGCCAATGCGACTTAGACACGGAACGCTGTTACCTTCCCACCGAGGTGGTCCCTATTTATCTACTTGCATTTGCATGCTTTCGAACCGCTAGGTTGGCGGGAGCTGGGACAAGTGACGGGCGCTTGTCACAATAAAGCACAACAGTCCATTTAAAAAACTTGTCTCAGACAGCCAGTCACTAAGGGGAAGACTGCCTGAAGAGAAAGGTCTTTGTCTGCTTGCAGAAGGACAGCAAAGATAGCCCCAGCCTGACCTCCAATGGGAGTCTGGGTGTAGTGACAAAAAAGGCCCACTCCCGTGTCTTCAACAAATACACCTGTGAGGGTGGTGGGACAGAGAGAAAGGCTTCCCTTGATGATCTTAACACATGGCCAGGCTCATAAAGGGATATGCAGCCTTTGAGATAGCTTGGACCCAAGCCATTTAGGACTTTTGTATGTTAAAACCAGAACTTTGAATTATGCCTGGAAGTGGACTGTCAGCCAGTGGAACTGCTGTAACCAAGGGGGGGGGGGGGAGAGTATTATGTGGTCCCTGTAACCAGTCCCAGTTAACAATCTGGCTAGAGCATTTTGGACCTATTGAAGTTTCTGAACTCTTTCTAAAGGAAGCTCACTATACAGCATGTGTTACAGTAATACAGCTGGGAAATAACTAAGACATGCATCACCGTGGCCAGTTCAGACCTGTCCAGGAAATTCAGAATGGATTTGTCACTTCACTGACACTCAGCTCCATTGGGTAGCAGTGATACATTCTCCCTTCAGACAGAAAAATCTACAGGAACTTCAGGAATGTGTGTTTTCACATTTCATTTAATTACTTCTTACGTTGTTTTTCTTTGATACTTTTTGCTGGAGAATTTCAAATATTTTCCTGTTCCAAAGTCTGCCTAGCAAGCTTCTGCTCCTGGAGCCTCATGGAAATGTAAACTTTGTATAAACCCTCCTCATGTAGATGTGATTAATTCCATGCTGGGGGTGTCGGATGGAGCCTTCCTGCCTGATATATATAATATGCTTGAAAATGAAACTGGTTTCTTCACTCAAAAGCTTCAGTGGGATGAACTTACCAGATAAATAATGCATCCTGCTGACTTCACACAGTAATTGGACAGTTTGAACAAAGGTAGCAATTGCTATCTGCATGAACATAATTCACAGCAGAAGAAGCGCTGGATTCATTGGTTGGTCTCAAAATTGTTTTGGGTTTTTTGGGGGGGGGGGTTAGCTTGTTCTCTTTGTACCAAACACTTAAATGAAAACTTTTGCTGGTAACATAATTTGGAATCAGCCTTTCAAGAGCTGCTTTGTGTATCATAATAACCAGAATGATATTTATTTCATAAGCACATTGCACCATTCCTATCGTTATTTATTGCTTGATAGTCTGAATGGTGCTTACTAGGTGACATTTTCTTGAAACAGTAAAATGGCTGATGCCCAGTTTATCCTGGCATATCCTGATAAACAAAGCAATTCAAAATAAATAAGAAATGCACTAGTATAATTTTTGTACACACCATATATGAGGGTTAGTATTTTAGGAAGGTTATAGCTGTTCGTACATAAAAATACAGCTGTGAAAACAACTGTAAGGATCCCATATCAGTGGAAACCAACAATACAGAGAAAATCTGAGTCTAGGGAGGAGTGATGGTGCTAAGAAATGGAGATGAGACTTGGATCTCTGAAGAATATTCACACTAGTCAAAGACTGGCTTCAACACGTACTTTGTAATGTCAGCTGTAAAATGAGTTACCATGGCAGCATTTGTTCTCAAACAAAGAGAGGTGAAGAGAAGAGTTTTACTTTAATTAAATTATCCAATAAACTAATAGTGAGGAAATAACTGATAGATTCACAGGATGAATAAGGATGAAAGGCCATTTCAGTATAAACATAACCTTGTTCTGCAGGTAATGATAAACCTGGGACTAAAAACACACTGGCTATGATTGCCTTGAAGAGTCATAACCAATCCAAACATACACAGTGTCATTTCTCGTATTTTGTCTGCCAACATTTTAATCACAGCTAGTAGTCAAAGGTCATAATAGGTACCTTCGTAACTAAAGGGCTAGATAGGTCAACAGTTAGGACTGAGGAAGCTGCCTTATGCTGAATTAGACCATTGGCCATCTGGCCCAGGGTTTCAGGTAAGAATTTCTTTCCTAGCCCTATCTGGAGAAGCCTGGATGTTTTTGCAGTCATTAAATTCACTCTAAGTTCATGCTTTAGTAAGGTAGCTAGTAGAGTTGGGCTATTTGTATTCATACCCCTGGGGGCATGAATATGAATATTGGCACCACAGGTGGCACAGAAATCCAGTTCCTCTCCCACAAACCAGCTGGTCCATTCACTAGTCACCACATGGCATGTGTGGCTATAATCTGCATCACTGTGTCAACTGAAGAAGCAGCCCAGCCAGTGCTTTCTCGCCTCCCCACGCAGACAACGGCTCAACAGCTGAGTGGGGAGACTCCTCATCACACCTCCTCACTGGAGTGGTTGACTGCATGGGGGGGGAGTGTCGGCCAGCCTGTTTCCATGATTGATGCAATGACATGAGTGATGGCCAAGTATTCCACACAGTGACCAGTGAGTGGACCAGCTGGTTCAAGGGGGGGAGCTGGATCTTCATGGCACCTGTGGTGCCAATATTCGTATCCCCAGGGATACAAATAAACCAACTCTTGTAGGCCACTTTAACCTCTGTGATCTTTCCTTGGTGAAGAACAGTATGGAAAAATTGTTCTTTTAGTTTTTCAGAGCAGAAAATAATTTGTTTTAGTTACATAATGAAATGAAGTGTTATTGACAAGAAATCTGATTTAGTAGACTACACAGCTAACATCCATTTACAGCAGATGAAATGAAAGTACAAAATATTTGGTTAAATGCAGCGGTTCTATTATTGCCCCTCCAGCCCAGAAATAAAGAGGTGACACACAGGTTGTTTGGGTTAAGCTTGGGCCACAGCTTTATTATTTAACTAATTCCCCAACTACAAGGGGGCCTGACCGTACTGCAATCTCCTATTAGAAGCCAGAGTAACCTATACATCTGGACAATTCAATTATAGCAGGCTGAGCTCCTATTTCTGAATTGTTCTGTTCATTGAACAGCATGCCTTCCATGCACTTAGTGCTAAGGGTAGCCCACCTTCTCAGCCAACCAAGTCTCATGACCCTAAGTGGGCTGCTGTTCATGAGGTTCCCCTATATGGAACCACGACTCCTCAAATGCCCGATTGGGTCTATCTGACAGAGAAATGACATAATAGTCTCATCACGTGCTAAGCGTGAACTCACCCCATCTCTGTCTTCGCACTACCCGCCGCTGCGACCGAATGTCTTTAACTATTCCACAAGTACACTTTATGACCTCACCCATCAGTTAAGAATTGGATGGGAGAAGGCACACTCTCATCCTATGGCCAATAAAGGATGCAAGACAAAAATTCCCATCCGGCTTCAATAGGCAACCATCTAATCTCATTCTTAATTTAGGGCGGGTGGGAGGGATTGCCAGGCAAAAACAGCAAAGAGGCTGATCTAAGACGATGGAGGCTTATTAAACCTCCATCCCTCCTCCCCTCGGAAGCCATGTCATTCAACCGTGATGCTGCCTTTCTTGACATAATGGCAGAGAGGTCATTTCTTAAATCTTGGTGCCAAATTTCTGACACCAATTCCAAAATATTACATGTTTTCAATGAATTTCTCTATTCAGCCATAGTTTCATGAAGAAGCACATACATTTTCATTTGCTTTTGCTTCTGGATTATTTTGCAGCCAAGAAACAGAGTATGTGTAGCTATTTCAAAACATGTTTAGCTGTGTCCACGTCCTTTTGACACTGGCCATTATTAGGAAATCAAAATACTTGTCCAATTTAAATAATTGTAAAAACTGCTTCTGCTTACAATGAAAGGCTAGAATTAGCTGTTTTGCTTAGGGAATACTGCATTTTGATTTGTGGTGGACCTACTGCCCTGATGGAGCTATGCAAGCAAAACTGTAAGGCTACAGAAGCAGAAAGCAGGTGCAGTATAATAAAGTGCTTACGGAGTGAAGTGGTTGAGATGATTTATACAATTGAGCCAAGATAAACCATCAGCTAACCCTTCCCTCCCCCTCCATACCAGCACATGCACTTGTACTCACAAGGGTCTCAGACAATTTTTTCCTGAATAATGGGAAAACATTTGCTTTCATTAGTTAGGTCTGTAATAAGTCTCTATCGGTTGGTCCAAATATGTGCTTCAGAGAAGGAATTCTTTACAATGTGGCATTCTCTGGTAGATTTCAAAGAGTTCACTACAATAATTTGAACATGAGTCTTTCTTCCTGTAAGTGCCTACATTTTTTCACATAAACCAACACTGAACAATGCAGTTTATACATGCAGTTGTTGCCAGTTGACATTGTATAGTTAAAAAAACCACGTTCCAAAGCAGGCCTATTTACCTTTTCCCATGAACTTCTCTTCTATTCAAATTTTGAAAGTTATAATAAAACTGCAGAACAAACAAGATTTTTTTAAAAAATAATATTGTATTCTCTACTTAGAAAACCCTGAAAAGAGTCACCATAAGATGGAATAGACTTGACAGCACACAATTACATTATTCATAGGAATGTACTAGACAGTTCTGTAGTATTGCTACAGCCTAATGCTTTTTTCTATTTTTTTTGTATGTTTCACCCTCTGTGCTCAGATAAACAGATGTCATGAACACATTCACAAGCAGAATTATCTTTGCCTTGCAGGTATAAGATATCCAGGTGCTATTACCGCATTGTCTCTCCATTCCATTTCTGGCAAGCATACAAACTAGGGGGAAATGAAATTTGTTTAAACGTTAGCAGAGCCAAATTTGAAACAAGGCAATGACACCATATAGCTTTCCCAGCTAACCATCTGCCTGTAAATTTGTATTAGCACATTTCCCCAAAGTGATCAGTATTCTACTTCTGCAGGAGTCTTCCTGTTACTACTATTGCTAATTAATTAATAGTAAAAGAGACATGGAATAGGAATTAATTAAATTTAAACTACACATTCTCTTCTTCCACGTCACAAGCAACTTTTAATTGAAGAGGGGACAGGTTATGGTTTAATCTTTAATTGCAATTTCAAATGCTGATGAAAATTCATTTAATACATGTTTAATTTTCCAAGATATTGGAAGGTGTCTTAGTGATTGCTGCAAAGATGTGAGCTGATTATATCCACTGGAAAAATAAGTGTTGATTTATATTTATCAGATGGCAGATATACAGTGGGGTCTTGACTTAAGAACGGCTCATGTTAAGAACATTTTGACTTAAGAACCACTCTCATAGGAAAATATTGACTTGACTTACATACTTAGATTTGAGTTACGAACTGAAAAAACCCACGTGGGAGGCAGGGAAAGTGCAAAATGTGAACTTTCACTTAACTGTTGGCCAGTGAAAAGGATGCCTGTCTGCTTCCTCACTCCTCCCAGCGTTTAGAGAGTGGATTGGGAGACAGTCGTCAGACTGCCTGGTACTGTACTGCCTGGATGGTATTTTCCCTGCCTTCCCTGAACCTTTCTTGACCTAAGAAAAAGAACAAAATATCCCCCTCTAGTGGCAGAAGGCAGAATAGCAGCTTCCCATTAGTTTTTATGGATGGAAAAGAGCAGATACGGATCAAATGGTTTTCAATGCATTCCTATGGGAAATGCAGATTTGACCTGAGAACTTTTTGACTTGAGAACCGCCTTCCAATACGGATTAAGTTCTCAAGTCAAGACCCCACTGTAAGAAAGAACAATTGACTAGTACTGTAATCCTATGAACACAGTCAGGAATACAAGCACCACTGATCTCAGTGGAACATGTTGGAGCAAACTTGTCCTGGTTGCACTGTTAAGGGGGAAAGGAGGCCATGTTTAGTCTGGGCATGCTTATTCAACAATTAATTGTTAATGTTCCTTAAGGAGCTGTAATTTGTTTTTAAAAAAAACAATTTTATTTTATTTTTCTTATCTAAGGCTCCATACTGAGACATATTCTGCAAAGATAATAATTTTTGAATTCACAATAAAGACCTGCATTTAACAATGATGAAAAACAAGATGACATTTTAGGCCAAAAAGAAAATTGGCTGAGGTCATGTTAGGCACCATTGCATCCAGATTTCATCTAAAATGATACTTTGTGAAGAGGAATGAGGAGTTTCTGCTACAATATTCTATAGCATTTCCAAGGAAATAAAACTGTTTCAATTCACATCTCAGGTATGTGGAGGTCAATATGTTCCTAAAATTCTACTTTTTAATCTAAACTGAAATGATGGGGAGAAAAAGAATTGAAGCTTCCTACTCAACAATTGAACTGTAAAGGGCAGAATCTATTTGTCAAAAACTGCTTCATTTTCTACAAGCCAGGTAAAAACTAGATGCCTAAAAACCTGGGATTCTCAGCTCCACCACTATCATCATGTAGCAGATTCCAACTCTAAACAATTGTGCTAGGATCTGTATGGCCACTAGTTCATTAAAACTTGGTTGTAAAGTCCTGAAGCTGTCTAGTTGCTTTTATATCTCTTTAGGTGTCCGTACCAGTGTTCCGTGTCTAGTCACACTGGCCACATGACCACAGAAACTGTCTTCAGACAAATTCTTTCTCTACGGCTTGGGGATGAGCACCGCCCCCTAGAGTCGGACACGACTGGACAATGTCAAGGGGAAACTTTAACTTTACCTGTAGGTGTCTGTTTGCTCCAGCAGTGGTGAACACAAACAGAAGGTGAGGGATATAGCAAATGTTCCTTTCCTCTACAGCTCATGGGTTTTCCATGGAATGCCCCAGCCTTCTGGAGCAGAAAGAAGGCACAGGGAATGGCAGGAGGAAGTTGCAATCAGGCTGTGAGTTGTTTTAAAAGAATATTTTCTGTTGAACTGAACAGATTTCCATGAGCAGAGGGAAATTACAGGACAAAACCCTCTCTATTTGCTCACCAGTGCCCTGGATAGTGACTGATCGAGGCAGTTCTACACTAGGTGTCTCAAACAGCAGCCTGTTGCTGGTCCCAACTAGTGACTTGATGGGATTGTCGTAACTATTGACTTACCATTACTGCAGGGCTAGCAATGAGGTGCTGGCCCTAGAGTGGAAGAAGTCCAAGATGCACTGAGCTTAGAAATACACATTAAAAATGCATACACATAAGGTGGGGCTTTATGCTGGCCACCAGCCATTGTCCTGCCTGAAGTGGAACACCAAATGAGATCTCCTGCCCCACTCCCCATGCAAGGGCACCCACTTTAAAAAAAAAACTTCTATGTACTCCTCTGTACTCAGACATTGATTCCTGCCATCATTTATCTCCAAACATCTGTCACTTTGAGTAACCTAATACATCTTGTTCAATTACAAGACTTTGGTTCTAATCTACAGTTAGCGCTTCTTTTGGCAAATAATGTAATATTTCTTTTAGTGCCACAGAACTCTTTGTTTGTTTTCTGATAGCAAGCTATTTGTCTGAACTTGGGAAGAAATCAGGGCTGACTACAGTGAAATTGCTTTGGAGAAAACTTTGTATATGATTGCGCAACTGGGAATTCAAATTGGGTGGAAATTATATTGTATTTAATTGCTTTTTTAAATAAAGTGACCAAAATCATAACCTCAAGAGAGCACCCTGTGGAGCTCACATCTGGAGTAAGCAATAATATGTCATGATATGTGCCTCATAACTCAGAAGCAGAAGAATACACATTAAGATACGATTATCAAGAGGGGAATAGCAAAAGCAAAACAGGAAAAATTAAGAATTCTCAAGTAGAAAATATGAAGCAGGAGAAACTTGATGTTGTTTTCAAAGGCTAGCTTTAGTTTCGGAGAAAGTATTAATATAAAGAACTCCCAGAAGTCAGAATTCTCAGTGGTGACAAAACTAGTCAGCCAAGAAACAACAGAATGTCACCCTGGAATGGAATTTAATATCAGTGAAGAAACAAGAAGATGTGATAATAATGGTTCCTTCTGTTATTCAAATATTAGGGGTTGCTCTCTCGCTTTTCTATAGAATAAAACATGAATGCATTGTTTCTTGGGGAAAAAGCATACCTTTGGAAAGTGCTTAGTTAAATCAGTGAATTCTTCGGTTTAATCACAGATACATTTTGAAAAATAGGGGTGAAAGAATTCGCTAAGCATTGACAGCACTGTGAAAAGTAGAGCTATGTACAGTGGTGCCCCGCTTGACGATGATGATGCATTCCAGCAAAATCGCTGTAAAGTGAAATCGTCGTCAATCAAAAGTAAAAGACCCACTGAAATGCATTGAAAACCTGTCAATGCGTTCCAATGGGGGAAATACCTCATTGTCCAGTGAAGATTGCCCATAGAGAACCACCAATCAGCTGTTAAAAATTGTTGTAATGCGAAGCTTCTGTCCGGAAAGCAGCCATTTTGAGAAGGGAGGGAAGCCATTTTGCTGAACCGGAAAGCAGCCATTTTCAGAAGGGAGGGAAGCCATTTTACGGAGCCAGAAAAAAACAGGCTCCTAATCAACGTAAAGTGGATATCCTCCATTGGAACCATCATTTTGTGATTGCAATAGCGGTCACAAAAATGTCATGCAATTTCGATGTCATGCGGGGTAAGCGTCTAGCGGGGCACCACTGTAGTGGTGTTTTGAAATTTTTAATAGAGCAGACATGCATACAGCAGGGATTCAAATTAAGTTTGCATGCCTACCTCCTACACAATTTTAGCTAGTCCTAATATAATAATGTCAGCTGAACACAACCCAGTAACGTAGTTTGGGGCCTGGACTTCAAGAAGAGCCTCACTGGGATCAGACCAAAGGCCCATCTAGTCCAACATTCTGTTCAAACAGAGGCCAGCTACTTGCTACAAGGAAGCCTGCTGAAATAGCATGAGTACCAAGGGAATAGCAAGAATACAACTCTACCCACCACTATCTCACATCCCCTGCTACCTCTCAAAAATTGCTATCAGGTGTAGAAATCATTACTTTCCTTTGTTGCTATCTCAACAGCCCCAGATATTGTACTTTTCTCTTAGAACAAATTTGTTTCATTCCCTTCGTATTCTTGACTGCTCTTCTTTTCACCAGAGCAGATTCCTTATTCATCTTTTTTCATTTATGCTCCTCTGGTTCCTCTCGTGCTCCACTCCATTACTGCTTCTACTGCTGAGATGGGAAGCAGGAAGCTTGAAGTGAGTACAACCACTGTGCCATGGTTTGCCATGCAGTGCCAACTTTGCAGATCTAGAAGTGTGCTATCTGTACTACCATATATATCAAAACATTTGAAAGTGAAGGGAAAAATTTGTACTCAGATAATGTTTGAATTAGCAGTTGAAATGCTATTAAAACTTTTACAACAACAAAAGCATTACATTAATGTGTGTTAACACAAGTTAGTGGCTGTGATATGAGGTATACTTAGATTTTAAAAGCGAACTCTGGAATGAAATGTGTTCAACGAAGCATACAAGAAACATCAAGATGAAAACTATTGTAGCTCCAACCAATGTTAATTTCTCAATGCAACTAGCATTCTTAAAATAAACAATGCAATGAGCACTGTACGAGAATCCGTTTGGCAAGGAGAAAAGTATCTTCATTGGCTCTGCTTGATTTGTGTTTAATTATTTTATCTTGGTTTGGTTTTTTTTGGTTTTTTTGTAAAAAACAAAGCAAAAACCCATGCCAGCATTAGAGTATTAGCTGTTTGCAGACATTAATTTGTGTACAAGCAAGTTTCCCCTTTGGCTTGAATATTCTCAAAAACATGCTTAAAAATAGCTTATGTTAAGGAGGGGGAAGGTTGAATCAGTCTTAATATTCACATAGAGCAGGCTGCATATTTTTCTAGTCTTGGGAGAATAAGGCCACTGCCATTTCAATATCCAGAGAAGAATATTGGAAGGATTTTGCACACGTGCAAAATATGTGCAAAACATGCGAGACAAGAAAAAGTGATTGGGGATGTACCGGTAGCATGAAGATAGGTAATAACCACGAGCGCTAAGACTGAGAGATATCAGGGTAGTAAAAAAATTTAACTGATATTTTCAAAGAGAGGAAGAAAAGTCAAAGATGTCAGATACGTTGATGACAGAGAGGAACAGAAAGGCAGCTACATGATTCATCCCTATAAGGGCAATTAGAGTCAAAGTAGCGTGGGTAGATCAAGATGGAGACTTGAAGATTATGGCAAAAAGTAATTAAAGTCATTTATGGAGGATGAATCTAGGAATGCTGCTTAAAATGGAGATTAGATCAAATAAAGCCCCTTTGAAAGAAATGTAAAATGAATCATAGAAGATGTAAAGAACACTTTGCTGGTTATTCTGAACACATGGAGTTCCATCTCTGCCATTCTAAGATTACACTGGTCTACAATTTTTGTTTTAGAATTCAGCTTGCCCCATTCATTGTTTTGCCTAAAAAGCAAGTATGGTCCAAACCCAGTCCTAAATTTATTCATTGATCTAGTCACATATTTATTTTAATCATTTCTGGTTTAAACTGAGTTTCTTTCCTTTTATAACTCATTTATTCTCTGCCACTCCCAAATCAAGGGTTGTAAATGCTGACCCAATAGTATATCTTGAAAAACTGGAGCCAAACAACAATTTTAAGCATCATTTTCACTTTCAATGACCCAGAATCAGTAAAGTTGGACTATGTTTATTTCAGAAGCATTTTGGCTATAGACCAACGTTATTAATATTATATTATTATCTCCTTGACCCTCAACAACTCACACATATGTGGAAGTCCTATATGCTTCCTTGATGTCCTATCTTGCTTTACTATCTTTTTGTCCATTGTGCTAGCCCATAATGGCCAGTTGATCTCCTCTGGGGGGATAAAGACGACATTAGAACTCTGCTTCCACAACCTATTTCATCAGTAAATGTCATCAGAATGGAAAGGATGATCCAGATTTTTCCCCTTATGTGCCAAAGCATTTTGATGGCAAGGCAGAAGCAAATGGCCACTTCCTCCCCCCCCCCCCATTTTCTTTAAATAAGAACTAGAGCATATTGCTGTTCTTAAAGGAAGTATTTTTGGCCACTGCCAAACTGCTGACAGCTGGTGCCATCTGAATGTCCTGTGGCAATTTAGAGATTTGGTGGATGGGCTCTTTGGATGACTATGAAACGGTATGGGGCTATTTGCAATCTGTAACCCATGCAATATCCCACCCCTCACCGTCTGTCCTTCTGGCAAATAATAGGCATGCTCTCTTGGCCATGAAGAAGAGTTTATCATGCACTGGAGATGGTTTATGGATTACAATGAGCTAAATCTAGCTTGCTACATCCCACTTGGTTTCATTGAATAAATGAAGCATTATGTCAACACTTAATTCAATAATCCTACCTTTAATAGGACTAACAACTAGATTTAGCCTAATATATAATTATAAAGAATAATAATGTCAGAGGAAATGGTAGTAGTTGTGGTGAATTTCTCTCAAGTGATGCAGGTTATTAAAACCCAGTTTTAATTATAAAGTTTTCACAATTATCATTAATGAAGTAGTAAATGATGTCATCAAAGGCAACAAGATGTAGTTAGCATTAACTGTGTGTTTGAATGGATTTAAGAATGTAAAGTGTTGTAGTGTGGCTCAGATTGAACAAGATTACCAAGGGAGACAGGCAGGAAGGCAGGCAGGCAGGAAGGAGAGTGAATTTGAAATAAGTATGTTATAGAACATGATCAGAGATGGGGACGAATATAAAAACAGATAAGTTTTTTTGATGAATATAGCCGATTTGTCATATATTTGTCGATCCGTATTTGTAAAATTTTAAATCAGGACAAAAATTTCCTCGGTTTTATTCATTGATCCGTTCATATTCATCTATATTTGTTACCCCTTTTGGGGGCCTTTCTGAGCTTGCTGGAGCCAATTTGAAGCTCTGGCAAATCAGGACAGAGATCCTGATTCTTGTTGAAGAATATTCATATTATTCTTTAATTCATTAAACTTGACGAATAACAGATCAAAACGAATTGCCATTTTTTTTATTCATCCCCATCTCTAAACATGATTCTTTCTCTATAGATTGGCTGCTGACTCTTACACAATTCTTTGGGAAAACCCAACTGTACTGTATTAACAAGTAACAGAAGAATCAAGCAATTAATTTGACAAGCGATTAATGAAATGAATGATAATAAATTTAGTAAGCAGGTTGTTAAATATTTGAGCAAATTCAAATTAGAATACACAAGGAATGGGGTGAAATGAAGTGATTAAAATGTGATGGATTGAATAAAAGCAATACCCATTACTATCCCAAAATGGGACATGTACTTAAATCAGAATGAAATCTAATCAAATTCTTTTTTCTTTTTTTCTGTTTTTTAAGAAAGGGCTGATTAATTAATCTTGGGAACAAGTATACTTTCAGGGCACAAAAAAAAAGAAACAAACAAAAAAATCAGGAATATGCATATTGAAGCTCTTATCAGAACAAGGTGCAGAGACATGTTTTGGCATCAGTAGCCCTGTTAAGAGGACAACTTATTGGTCTGTTTAAGTTTACCCAAAACTACACTGGGATAACACCAGAGGTACAGAAAAGGCAATATTTTCCTTCCAATAACAGTAGACAAGTGGATAAGGAGTGTGCACACAGGAACCAGAGGCTTACAGGAAAATAGTGTATGGCACAATGCTGTACTACGGACACTTTCAGTGATATCTCACACTTCATAGATGGGATGGCAAATATTTTTGAGCCTGGTTTTTGTCCTGGTTTGAGCAAAGGAGATGTCTCCTGTTTATCATCTTGCTTCCATGTCAAAGTGCCCAGATTTGCCTTGGAATATTTCAGATTAACAAAAAGTATCACCAAAATTAATTTAAGTTTATTTTTCTATGCTTTTAATTGTATGTATTGTACTGTAATTTTATCCTCATGGCACTTTATGATTTTTTATTTTCACCCCATGTATTGATGTTGTTATTTGCTATTTTGTTTTATGTTATTTGTTGAAAACTGCCCAGAGTGGCCTTGGCTGCCAGATGGGTGGTAAGTAAGTAGGTAAGTAAGTAAGCAAGTAAGCAAGTAAGCAAGTAAGCAAGTAAGAAAGCAAGCAAGCAAGCAAGCAAGCAAGCAAGCAAGCAAGCAAGCAAGCAAATAAATAAATAAATAAATAAATAAATAAATAAATAAATAAATAAATAAATAAATAAATAAATCCACTTATTGCATTTCTGAAAAGGTTGAACATAACTTCCTGAAGTTAAATGAAAAGGAAAGCAATCAAAGATACATTTCACTTATGAAAAACATACAGGTGAATAGAAGTTTTATTTCTGTATTATATTCTGTATTATTTACTGTCTTAATGCTCTGTCAACAGAATAAGATTGATTGCTGCTGATAGAGAAAACTGATAATCTAATCATAAGAAATGTAAAAACATATCCTGCCAGAGATTTTTATCAGTATTTTGACATATTAAAATATAAAAGTTAGATTCAGGATGGACTTGAGCTATTTCTTCTTTAAATAAATATTTATTTAAAAAGGGGAGCAGACAACTCAGTGTCTCTTGAATTGGGTTGCCATGGGTTTCCGAAGGGAGTGGGGCTGGAGTGAGTCTGTCTGCACCACTGAATTTAAGAAGCAGGCACAACTATCGGACAGTATTTTATGACATTGGCTCTTCCAATTGAAAGGTAAGCAAAGCTGCTTTTAAATCCCCTAAGCATTTGCTATTAGGATATGATCTAGTACAAGCTGTCACATACAGCACTGATGGTACCTGTCTGTCATGGGTTTGGAGGGAAAGTTCCATCCTATGGGGAGTGGAAGGCGGGACATCAGGGGGAGGAGCTGTACTGTATATATATTTGGAGCTTGTGTGGAGAGTGAGGAGTTGGAGTCTGTGTGTCAGACTGAGTACAACTGTGTGTCAGTTAGTACATACCTGATAGGTTCAGGTTTCTATCTGGGTAGCCAGAACTGATAGGTTCAGGGCCTGTGCTTTACTTTAAAGTGTTCTGTGTGAACCAAACTGTTGTATGTATGATTGAGACTAAGCCACGTTACAGTATCTTCTTTACCTGATCTTTTTATTTACCCTGTTTGTTATTTAAATAAACCTTGTTCTTTTGTTTAGTAAAATCCATTCCTGGTCTGTGTGACTCCTTATAGGGAATGGTTGGTGGCAGCATAGTTAAAGGGTGGCACACTCCAGTAGGTCTGGGGTTGTCACATTGATTGGTGTCCAGCGTGTGGGATACGACTGGTCCAGTTGTCCAGTGGTCCAGCAAAACCTTGGCAAGTGTGCCCAGAGCAAGGGGGGTCTAGTCAGGGACAATCTGAGAGCGCGTAGGTAATCTTCTAGGCGTACCTCACGGGGAGGTACGCTAGTGGAAGAACGTGCCAACTCAGATTGGGGAGACTAGATTAGGGAGCTCTGAGGCAACCCGTTTTGGCGGGAAAGGGCTGAGGCAAAGCTGTGTGAAGTAACAGTGATCTAGCCTGTCTGCTGAGAGGCCTAGCAGAGGGGGTGAATTCTGCCTGGCAACAGTTGCAAGTTAGTGCTGAAGGAACAGCAGCAATCTATAGAAGGCTGTTCTGAGGCAAAAGGAAAAAAGTCGTTGTTTTATTTTGAGGCTTGACTTTTGAAGGCAGCCTGTTCTGGGGGGGATTATGCCCTTGACTCGAAGCCAAATGGCAGAAATGGGTGAAGTGAGAGATCCACAGGTAGACCAAGGTTCTGAGGAGGAATTTGGCTCAGTGCAGGATGAGAGCACGGGAGAACAGAACCCAGAACTCAGAAAAATGCTCCTAGCCCAACAGCATGAACTGAGGGTGAGGGAAATGGAGGAAAGATTAGAGAGAGAAAGAATGGAGGAAAGGGAGAAACAGAGACAATTTGAAATGGAATTGGAGAGAGAGAAAATGGTGTTTGAGCTGAAGAAGCTGGAGATAATGAGTAGAAATAGTAATAACAATAATAATGAGGGGAACCCAGGGAATGGGGAAGGCAGCCTGTCTAAAACTGACCTGAAGAAATTCCCTGTGTACCACAAGGGAGATTGCCCTGAGGTGTTCTTTTCCCTCGTGGAAAGAGCGTTTGTGGACTTCTCAGTAAGGGAAACTGAGAAGATGACCATTATGCGATCTTTAATCAGTGGCAGCCTGGCAGAAGTCTATGCAGAGATGCCAGTGGAACTGCTGAAAGACTTCACTGAGTTTAAAAAACTGGTGTTTGCCAGACATGGGATAAATGCGGAACAGCTGAGGCAAAGATTCAGGTCACTCACAAAAAAACCAGAGCAGACTTTTACCCAAGTGGGGGCCCAACTGGTGAGGTTGCTAGAGAAATGGCTGTCTCAGGAGGGGACAGAGACCTTCCAGCAGCTCAAAGACCTGATAGCGCTGGAACAGTTTTATTCAGTCCTGCATGGGGAACTGAAGTTCCAGGTGAGGGAGAGGAAACCGAAATCAGTGATAGAAGCGGCAGAGATCGCAGATTTTATTTACCAAATAAGAAAGCCCTTTGGTGCTGAGGGGAAATCTGTAGGTAAACCCAAAGAAACCTACAGCAAGTACTCTCAGGGACCAGGTAAAAACCAGCAAGGGGGAGGGGCCCATGTTGAAGGGAAGCCCTCAGACATGAAACCACCAAGACCTCAGATTTTGGAGGGAAAACCAAAAACAGATGAGAAAGACTCCAAGTACAGCAGAAAATGTTACTTCTGTCAAGGAAAGGGCCATCTAATCTCAGAGTGTGAGAAATTAAAGCAGCTAAAGGGAAATTTGCCTCATGATTTGAGTGGAACCAAGCCAAAAGCTGTGTTCTGTGTCCAGACAGAGCAAAGCTCCTTGCCACTGAGGGAGCCTGTTGCCATGGCTACTCAATCTGGAACAGTTACATCTGCTGATCAGGCTGGGGAAAATGGTCCTCTTGTGGAGGTCAAGCACTGCTTACTAGTGAGGACAGATTCGCAGTTGTTTGAGACCGCAGGGGTGGACGTAGGAATACTTGACCATCAGTATAGGGGGCTAAGGGATACTTGTTCCCAGGTGACCCTGTGCCATCCAGACATTATTCCTGGGGAGTATATAATCCCAAATGAGAGCCTGAAGGTGGCAGGGATTGAGGGACAGGTGATCTCACTGCCAGTAGCTGAGGTACCTGTGAGCTTTCAAGGCTGGAGGGGAGTTTGGCGGCTAGCGATTTCATCGACTCTGCCAGCAGCCGTGCTCGTGGGAAATGACCTGGCTGAACATGTGAAGCGGGTGCTAGTGATTACACGCTCACAAGCCACCACGGGGACAGTTCAGGGGGGTACTGAAGGGCCCGAGGCGGAAGCAGATGAGGGTAGTTCCGAAGCTGTGGTGGAAACCTTAACCACAGACAGCAAATTTGGCCAAGAGCAAAAGGCAGACGCCACTCTCCGAAAGTGTTTTGAAAAGGTGACAGACACCCAGCTAACACCTGAAACCCCAGCGAGATTTCGCGAGAAAAAGGGAATTTTATATAGAGAGATCCTTATGAATATCTCAAAAGGGGGAGATGGGATCAGAAGTCAGCTAGTGGTACCTGAAAAGTATCGCCCCATGATCTTACAAAGGGGGCACTCTGACATGTTTGCTGCGCACTTAGGGGTGAACAAAACACAGCAGAGAATCACACAAAATTTTTACTGGCCTGAAATAGGGAAGCAGATCAAGGAGTTCTGTAAACAATGTGATGTGTGTCAGAGGCAGGGGAATAACCGTGACAGGACCAAAGCAAAGTTGTGCCCTTTGCCTGTGATTGACACCCCGTTCAAATGTATAGGAGTGGATATTGTGGGACCTTTGCCCAAGGCCACAAAGAGGGGGAACCGGTTCATTCTCACCATTGTGGACCATGCCACGAGGTACCCCGAAGCCATTCCCTTGACTAACATTGAAACTAACACAGTGGCAGATGCCTTGGTGGGGTATATGTCCAGGATGGGATTTGCCTCAGAAATAATCACAGATTTGGGCGCATCGTTTACATCGAAGCTCATGAAACGGTTATGGCAAATCTGTGGAATTAAACACAAGGAAACCACTGCCTATCACCCCGAAAGTAATGGGTTAACGGAGGAGTTCAATGGGACTCTGATGCGCATGATTAGGGCTTACTTGGCAGAGAATCCAAACAATTGGGACCAGAAGCTGCAATCCCTTTTGTTTGCTTATCGATCAGTGCCACAAGCCAGTACCGGGTTCAGTCCGTTTGAACTTTTGTTTGGGAGAAAAGTGAAAGGTCCACTTGATTTAATCAAACAAAATTGGGAGCAGATCACCCAGGATGACCCACAAGACGTTGTGACATATATAGACTCTTTAATGAATGACCTAAAGAGAAACCTAGAGCTAGCAGCAGAGAACCTGCAAGCTCAGAAGGTTAGACAGAAAACCTGGTATGACCAGAAAGCCAGGGAGAGGCACTTTAACCCAGGGGAGGAAGTGCTTTGGCTTAGGCCCTGCAAAGAGAACAAACTGCAGCTCAAATGGGCAGGACCATATAGGGTCATTTCCAAGATGTCGGACCTGAACTACCTTATAGAGCAGGAGGAACACCAAGCAAGGAGGGTGGTACATGTGAATGCCCTAAAACCCTACTACAGAGGGGAACAGAGGGTTTTATTTGCAATAAAAGCAGCTGAGAGTGAGGAAGCTGAATTACCCTTCTGGGAGGGTAGAGGGGAAGTAAAATACAACCCAGATGAGGTAAAGATCAGTCCTGCACTCACCCAAGACCAGCAGCAAGAACTAAATATCAAAAGGTGTTTTCAAATAAGCCGGGGATAGTGAAGGGAGTGATGCATCGGATCCATACAGGGGATGCAACCCCACAAGCAGTATCCCCATACCGAGTGACGGGACCCTATAGGGACAAGGTGCGGAAGGAGCTGGACGAGATGCTTAGGGAGAACATAATCGTCCCCTCTTCTAGTCCTTGGTCCTCTCCGATAGTCCTGGTGGACAAGCCTGATGGGAGCATTAGGTTTTGTGGAGATTACCGGAAATTAAACCGCGTAACCACTCCTGATGCCTACCCAATGCCCAGGCTAGACAACCTGATTGAAACCATAGGGGGTTGTCGGTTCATTTCATCGTTGGACCTAGTAAAGGGATACTGGCAATTAAGGATTGATCCCAGGGATCAAGAAAAGACCGCATTTTGCAGCCCTTTCGGTCTATATGAGTTTAGAGTCCTTAGTTTTGGTCTTAGAAATGCACCAGCCACATTCCAAAGGCTGATGGACCAGACCTTAGCAGGGCTCAGTGACTTTACTGTGGCCTACATCGACGATATAGGGATCTTCAGCAATACCTGGGAAGATCACCTGAAACACCTGGAGATAGTGCTGCAGAGGTTAAGTGCAGCAGGGCTAACAGTAAAGGCAAGAAAGTGTCAGCTGGGTAGCCCAGAAATAAAATACTTGGGTCACATAGTAGGGGGAGGAGTGATCAAACCCCTAGAGGCCAAGATAGAAGCCGTTCGTGATTGGCCCAGGCCCAACACCAAGAAAAAAGTCAAATCATTTCTTGGGTTGGTGGGCTACTACAGAAAGTTCATCCCGAGGTTTAGCGAGATAGCGACTCCGCTGACCGATCTGACGCGGAAGAAGACTGATGACCGCATCCAGTGGACCAGCGACTGTGAGGAGGCGTTCCAGAGGTTGAAGGAGGTGCTCGTCCAGTATCCAGTGCTGCGTGCTCCCGACTTCGACCGGGAGTTCATCATCTACACCGATGCGTCTAACAGCGGGGTAGGAGCAGTTCTTTGCCAGGAGGATGAAAATGGTGACCAGCATCCAGTGTCCTACCTGAGTAGGAAACTCCAGAAAGGTGAGAGACATTTGGCAACCGTGGAAAAGGAGTGCCTGGCCATAGTATACGCAATTCAGAAGGCCAAACCTTACATCTGGGGAAGACATTTTGTTCTGTGCACTGACCACTCACCACTGCAGTGGTTAAAGACAATGAAAACCCATAATAGTAAACTTATGAGGTGGGCTTTAAACCTGCAAGATTTTGACTTTGAAGTGAAGGTGGTCAGAGGGTCAATGAACTGTGTTGCTGACGCATTGTCAAGAAGACCCGAAGAGTGAAGACGGCGAAGAAACATGGACTATGTATATTTGGTGACCAAAAGTTAAATGTACCTGTTTATTGATCAGTCTTGGTTTGTATTAATAAAGGTAACTTAATGTATGGTAAATGTTAATGTTTAAATGCATAAGTGTTATGTTTAACCTAGAGGGTAAGTATGGGATTGTGTATGATAATGTTTAACTGTTATATGTTTTGATCCTGGTTGTTTTTTGGAGAAAAGCACTTTAGCTTTTCCCCTGCAAAACAACTTATAAAGAGGGGAGGTGTCACATACAGCACTGATGGTACCTGTCTGTCATGGGTTTGGAGGGAAAGTTCCATCCTATGGGGAGTGGAAGGCGGGACATCAGGGGGAGGAGCTGTACTGTATATATATTTGGAGCTTGTGTGGAGAGTGAGGAGTTGGAGTCTGTGTGTCAGACTGAGTACAACTGTGTGTCAGTTAGTACATACCTGATAGGTTCAGGTTTCTATCTGGGTAGCCAGAACTGATAGGTTCAGGGCCTGTGCTTTACTTTAAAGTGTTCTGTGTGAACCAAACTGTTGTATGTATGATTGAGACTAAGCCACGTTACAGTATCTTCTTTACCTGATCTTTTTATTTACCCTGTTTGTTATTTAAATAAACCTTGTTCTTTTGTTTAGTAAAATCCATTCCTGGTCTGTGTGACTCCTTATAGGGAATGGTTGGTGGCAGCATAGTTAAAGGGTGGCACACTCCAGTAGGTCTGGGGTTGTCACACAAGCTTGCACTGCAGTAGTTTTCCTAGTGTCCTTTCCTGAACCTTCAACTTATATTTGCATTCTCAACATCTCATTGTATATTATATACGTATTATAGTTAAGAATGAGATTTAGGATTTGTAGATTCATAAATTAATACATTAGAAATCAATTATACTAGGTTTGGGGGTACAGTGGAGTCTCGACTTATGGATGGCTCCACTTACGTACTTTTTGACTTACGGACTTCTCTGGCTGCAAAGTTTCATTTCGACATTTCAATTCAAATTTGGCGCTTTCCCTGCCTCCCCCTTCCAGTCCACAGGCCGCAGGTCATGCCTCCGGATGCCTTCCAGGACTTCTCTGCAGCCATGGAAGGCACCTTGGAGGTACCCCCCACCGCCAATAGAGCTTCAGAGGCACTATCGGCGGTGGGGGGGACCTCCTAGATGCCTGCCATGGTGGCGGAGAAGCCCTGGCAGGCATCTGGAGATCCCCGCTGCCACTGCTGCTGGGAGCCACGCTGCACCGGGTGATCCAGGCCATGTTCGGACTCCTGGACTTCCCCGCTGGGCAGGAGAAGTCCAGGAGTCCGAGCATGGTTGGGATTGCCTGGTGCAGCTCGGCTTCCAGCAGCAGCGGCAGTGGTGGGGGACCTCCAGATGCCTTCCCCGCCGCCATGGGAGGCATCTCAGAGGTTCCCCCGCCGCCAATAGTGCTTCAGAGGCACTATGGGTGATGGGGGGACCTCCGAGATGCCTTCCATGGCAGCAGGGAAGGCCTCTGGAGGTCCCCCCCCCCCGCTGACACAGGCTTTCCCAGGGATAGACTGAGCCTACCCGGGGAGGGCTTCCCCCGGTAGGCCAGGTCTACTCCCTGGGAAAGTCTGCGTCGGTGGGGTGGAACATCCGAGAGGCCTCCAGCAGCAGCAATGGCGGCAGCGAGAGACCTCCGAGAGGCCTCCAGCAATGGTGGAGAAGCCCTCAAAGGCCTCGGCCAGTGGCGATGGTGGCAAAGAGAGACCCCTGGAAGGCTTCAGAAAGGTAAGTTTAATATTTATTATTTTTTTTTGTTGGGGGGGTTCTTGGGCCGGGTACAGATTAAATGGTTTTCAATCCATTTCTATGGGAAATGCATTTTCGACTTGAGGACTTTTCGACCTACGGACCCCGTTCAAATACGGATTAATTCCATATGTCGAGACCCCATTGTATATCAGACAAGGGAATAATTTTTTTGTTTTATATAGACAGATATATTGAGTTAATAAAATGTCTCTCTCTCTCTCTCTCTCTCTCTCTCTCTCTCTGTGTGTGTGTGTGTGTGTGTGTGTGTTACAGGTTCTGTACTGCAACTGTTTACAAACTGAAACTCCTTGGTTTCGACCAATTCGGCTTTTTTTTAAAAAAAAAAACTTAGAACTGTATATTCTCTTTATAAAGGATAAACCTGACCTTTAATCCTTCCTAACTCATCCATCCTCCATTTCCCATCAATGGAATACAAGAAGTCAGAATAAACACTTAAGTGAAGGACAGTCTTCATTGTTACTTTTTGTACTGATCGCAATAAAGCTATATTTTCCCCTCCTACCATTATCCATTTTTGTGAAAATATCACAAATAAGATAGGTCTGGAATTGTTATTGCTTCAGAGCAATTATTATTATTATTATTATTTGATTTATATCCCGCTCATCTGGTAAATCTATACCACTCTGAGCGGATAACAGGAACATGTATATAATTATAATAAAATAAATTAAAAATATCAATTAACCGAAAATGACAAAAATCATTTCTACCTTCTAATTTTCAGTCGTGCTGGGCAGGGCTCTGCCTCTCGCGTGCATGACTTCACCCCTACATATGTGAGCAACTCTGCTGCCCCCACATGCGGGGTTCTGTCATGACCAGAACAAAAGCAGCTGAAAACAATCACTGCATGGAGGAGGAGGAAAACTGTGTGGAAGGAGGTGGAGTCGTGTGAATGCCTGCAGCCGCACACCTTAGAGGGAACCTTGCTCCAGAGACCTGATTTAAGCTTGATTAGCTCCCAGACACCAGTCGCAAAACAAAGCAAATTAATTTACACATTCTGAGAGGTGGAAGCTTCCCTCTTTCACTACTAGAGGAATTCCTTCCTCTAATGATAAAGTATCTATAATGTCTATCCTTAACAGCTGCACTCAGACAAACATAGCCCTCCTCTCCATGCTAGGAATATACTGCAGTATTGAGTTTAAGCAGCACGGATGGCTGAGAGTTTTGTTCTGATTTTTTTTAGTAAGAGCTTTCTAAAATTTATGTTTTTGTAATAAACAGTGTTTTTTAAAATTAAATGGGGGAGAAAACAAAAGGGACAGATGGGTCATCCTTACACATCTGGCCTTTCAGTCCCCCACCCCAAAGAGCAAATTTCACACTGCAGGCAAAGGGAAATGAGCCAATTCCTAAAGACTACCTCTTGAGTAGACCAAGGCCTTCCATGTAACTACCCACTGAGCTATGCAGACAGAAGGAAGCAAACAAGAAAGCAATGTTCCTACCCAGAGAAGCTACAATATCTCTGTGTTACATTTCTATATGACATTTCAGATATAATTTGTATCCCCCATCTGATTCCTGTATAAAAGCAATAATATGAATCAAAATTAGATCTAAGAAGCATAGGGGGGAAGTGTCAAAGGACAAAAGATGCTTTGAAACAAAGTGTTAGCAATTTACTCACAAAAGAAAACCTCAAAACATTCCACTGAAGGAAATGGTACTAAGCTGACTCTTTAAGGACACTAGCAACAGGCATTTCCTTGAGGCTTATAGGCAGTGGTGGGATTCAAATAAATTAACAACAGGTTCTATGTCCTAATGATAAATAAATAAATAAATAAGTTAATAAATAAGTAAATAAATAAATAAGTAAATAAGTAAATAAGTAAATATGTAAATATGTAAATAAATATGTAAATAAATATGTAAATAAGTAAGTAAATGCCCAGGACAGTGGGATCTGATGAGGATTTCTTCCACAGTGGTCTCCCTACTGCCTATTATCACAACTACTTCTCACATAATTAAGACATCTGGATAAGTGCATCTGTTTGGGCATACTGCTGCTGTTACCCTCACCATGGGCATGTGCCAAAAACACACACACACACACACACCTCACAGTGGGTGCTTATGACCAAGTTTGACAGAGAACTGACACATCTCTCCTTCCCTTTACCTCCTAGTTTGCCCTATAGCTCACCAGTAAAAATTGCTTCCCTCCCCTTTCCTGCTCCTGAAATGACTGATAGCCCTGTTTGTTGTTACCTGGAGGCCGCCTTTGCGCACCTGTTGTGGAGTTCTTCTCCCCCCCCCGCTTCCTTCTGGCTTGGAAGGTATGTTCCCTTTTCAGTCTGTCGCCACTCCACCTCACCCCCACCACCTCAATCGGTCCTTCAGTTACTGACTCCTCTGAGGTCTCCTCCTCCTCCATCTTTCCCCTCCACCCCACACCCACCGCTTCTCCTCATCAGTCGCTTTGGGGGTGTTGGTGTTGCTGGCGGCGCTGGTAGTGATGATGGCTTCCCTCAGAGCCCTGGCAGCTGCTTCCTCTTCTCATTTTCCACTTTTCCTTCATGCCACAGTTTCACCAAAAACATAAGACTCCCCCCCTCCACTGTCTTCCCCAAATTTCCACCTTCCATTTTCATCTCCTCTGTCCTCCTCTGCTGCCCCTTTTCTCCTTCAGCCCCACACAAGTCCTCAGGGAAGAGTCCTAAAATACAAGCCTTAGTTTTCAAGGAGAGTGCTGTCTAACCCCATGCAGTGCAGGTTTAATCTCTATTCCCTGCTCTGGGGAAACAAGGAAGGTAGTTGTGTGGGAAGTAGGGAAGGAAGAAGAAGGAGAACCTCACTTGCCTTGAAAGGCCCATTAGGGTCATCTTGAATGGCACGTAACACACATGTAAAGCGAAGATGAACTTGAGAATAACTCTCAAATTCTCTGACCCCTTCTGAAAAAAAAGTTCTTACCACAGAGCAACAGTAATAGTAATAATGAAGCTTTTTCTGTAGCACAAGCAAGAGAGGGCTGCCACCCTGGGATGTGAACTGGTCTCTGAACAATGCCACAATCATTTAATCCTTCCCCATTCCAGGTTCTGTGGAAAAGTCCTACTTCGGGCACATCATGAGAAGGCAGGCATAGATTGAAAAAGACCATAATACTGGGAAAGGTAGAAGGCAGCAGGGAAAGAGGAAGGCCAAATGCAAGATAGACCTACTCCCTAAGGAAACCACAAGCTTGAGTTTGCAATAGATGGGCAGGGCTGTTGAGGCCAGGCCATGTTGGAGATTGCTCATTCCTAGGGGCACCCTAAGGAGGGGGGAATTTGACGATACATAACAATAACAGCAACCTCAGGTTTTGTATGTATTTAACTGCCAGTTCCAAAAAGTTGAAAGGTTATTCCCTTAATTGGTTGTTGTGGGTTTTTCAGGCTCTTTGGCCGTGTTCTGAAGGTTGTTCTTCCTAACATTTCTTCCAGTCTCTGTGGTGAGACGTTAGGAAGAAAAACCTTCAGAACACGGCCAACGAGCCCAAAAAACCCACAACAACCATCAGACCCAAGCCGTGAAAGCTTTGCAAATAAATGCCCTTAATGGGGGGACTACAACTCCCAGAATCCTCCACCAACCACAAAGACAGGGTTACGATCTCCCTCAAAACAGTGGCCAGAGAAACCCATTGGCCAGTTATTTATTTATGAAATGTATGCTTTTTTTGCAGCTTGTGGGTTCTGCTCTTTTCGTCTTGTTTTCAAATGAGTCACTTTTTCTTACAAAATAATTGTAAAAACATGTTTACTCAATACTAGGCTGCCACGCAAGCATCTCCCGCCCACTCCCCAGTTCACCAACATTTAATCCCTCCCCATTCCAGGTTCTGTAGAAAAGTTGGAGGCAACAGGAAAAGAGGAAAACCAAATGTGAGATGGATTGACACCATCAAAGAACCCACAAGGTTGAGTTTGCACCAGCTGTGCAGGGCTGTTGAGGACAGCACAAAGGGGCAACGTTGCAAAAACAGAAGCTTAAAACAGCATGCTGACATGTGGCTCTTCAAAGAGGACTGTCCCAATTAACAAAAATTCAATCATCTTTGCAGACACCCTTGGCCTGATCGGATCGTATGGCAGATACCCTGGACTGCCAAAAAATATGAGTAATTGGGTTCTAGATCCAATTAAGCCTAAATTATCTCCAGAGGCAAAAAAAAACCCCAAAAACCTGAGGCTGTACTACTTTGGGCACATCATGAGAAGGCAGGCATAGATTGAAAAAGACCATAATACTTGGTAATGTGGAAGGCAGCAGGAAAAGAGGAAGGCTAAATGCAAGATGGACCTACTTCCTAATGAAACCACAAGCTTGAGTTTGCAATAGATGGGCAGGGCTGTTGAGGCCAAGCCATGTTGGAGATTGCTCATTCCTAGGGGCACCCTAAGTAGGGGGGAATTTGACGACACATAACAATAACAGCAACAACAGGTTTTTTATGCATCTAACTGCCAGTTCCAGAAAGTTGAAAGGTTATTCCCTTAATTGTTTGTTGTGGGGTTTTTTCGGGCTCTTTGGCCGTGTTCTGAAAATTGTTCTTCCTGAAAAACCCACAACAACCATCAGATCCCAGTCGTGAAAGCCTTTGCAAATAGATGCCCTTAGCCACTTTTAAATTTTTTATCATCATAATAAAATATAATACCTGATAGAGCCTGGTTCCCCATTAGTTTTTCCATAGATCCTAAATACTAGATTTCTGCATACCAATGGAAAAAGTGGCATGTTCCCTCCCTGAAAATCTAAATAACTAATTAATCACCAACAGGCTTCTGACCTTTTTTCTCCAAAGTTCAGGTATTTATTTCTTTCAAAAAATAGAAGTATCAGTTTTTTTAAAACCCTGGAGCCTTGGGTTGTTTGTTTGTTTGTATTTATTTTTAACCCATCTTTCTCCCTGCAGAGTGTCTCCAGTGGTTCACAAACCCTGACACAATGATAAATATTTTTTTTTACATCCCACTATAAGGCAGCATAAAGATGCAATAATACATAAATGCTAAAAGGTTCTAAAGGGAATCCTGTTGAAATAATTTTGAAAATATATTTTACATGATAAAAATTTTAAAAAGCAATCCCATTTCATTTCCCTCCCTCCATTTCTCCACAGCAGTTTGCATGTTAAAAAAGCCTACCACAAAAGTCTTTGCCTGCCAGAGTCAAGACTGCATGGCAAACAGCTAAGGCAGGGAAATAGTTAATAAAAAGCCAGCTTTATACTTAAACATAGTTTGCCTTTTATGTATTATACTTACTTACTTGAATAATCTCAAAAATGAAAGCTTGAAACTTAAACCTATCTCAACACAGTCCTCTTGAAGATGCTGGTCACAAATCCTTGATTAGTATGCTTTAGTCCCTCCTCCTCCTGCAGTCCCTCCAGCCCCCAGCCTGGATAGTTTCAATTCCCCTTTGATATGTTGATCTGCTTTCTTCAACCCTGGCCTGATGGTAAATCTTACTAGTGTTAAAAAACTGATAGCTGTCTTCCTGTTTTTGAGTAAACAATCTGCCTGCCATTTGTCTCCTCAAATTGTCAGAGCAACAGCCTTAGTTATCTTTAACTTGAAAAAAAACACATAGCCCCCCTCCCTCCCCCGCTCATCGCTGGTCACCTGGCTCCTCCGGCTTCATTCATCTCAGGCCAGTAACCGGATCTCCGAACTAAAATAAAAAATAACAACCACCTCTGTGGAACCGGTGCGAACCGGGTCAATCCCACCTCTGCTTATAGGCAATTTCAGTGATGCATTTAGAGTGTGGCAACAGAAGGGACAACGCAATAAATATTGAACATCATGGTTGTGAAGGCTTTGGTATTCTAATTATGAAGTCATGATATAGAACATAAGCATCTCTGCTTTTGCTCTGGACATCATCCCAGCAATGTGATTGGTTTAACATAGAGATCTCATGCAGACCCTGAGTGCAGCAGAAATGATGAGATTTATTTCTATACCACTGCATTAGTGTTTCCATTCCCTGGCCAGTTCAGGTAGATAAAGGTCGCCGAAAAATATTACAGTCCTGAAGGAAGCAAAAACATACATTCTCCAGTGGAACAGAGAAAAAGAGGGAACTAATTGTATACCTTCTGAGACTGTGTAGGAGACCTCTGTTGTATTTTCAGACTCCTGGCAGACTACTTTCCCAACTCTGAGAGAAACGGCAGAACTGGATATCTTGACTGACAAAACAGTTAGAGGTGCAGTGAGTTTTACAGGGCTACTTTAGGAGTCATTCTCATAGGAATCAGGTTAGATGGGTAGACATGTAAAATGTTGTACTGTAAACCCAGATACCTGGGTTTCAGTTAACTTGTATTCTGGTCCTCAGCACATGTGTGGCAGTCTCCCAGGCTTGATTAACTTGCACCACGGCAACTTCCTTTTCTAGCAGGTAGCTGGGCTGGACGTGGCCTATCCTAGGCCATGTCGCTTGCCAGCTCAGCCTTTCTGCCTCTATGTGTGTGTATGTGTGAACGCTTGTTTACTTGTCCTGGTATGAATATACCATTTTGGACTTTGCTTTCTCTGTCATCTCTGGTTCTGCCCATCATTGGCTGATGTGTTCCGCATTCTTCTCCCCCTCAATCACCAGGGTACCTCCAGAGTATCTCCAAGTGCAAAGAGTGCACTGGTGCCAGAGGAGGATGTTTTTGGATGGGCTTGCTCTCACTTTCTACATGAGCCATCAAATCTTTCTTTCTTTATTCGTATCAGAGTGTTGAATGGTTTGAAACTATGGACAGCTATGAAGTATGGGTAAAAGTTTAAAAAAATCAAGATGTTAACATAATTAGACAATCTTTTTTTTACCAGAAATGGGCTACTTCAATAGCATTATCTTGGCCATTTGCTAGATCTTTTGTACACATGGCAGGGCAGAAATTGCATCCACACAAGTGGTGCATTCATTGAATTTATCCACAGTCACAGTAGCCCCATTTTACTTGATTATTCTTTGAACTTTCTACCTTGCTTTGAAGTCTATTAAAGCAGTGGTCGCCAACCTTGGGCCTCCAGATGTTCTTGGACTACAACTCCCAGAAGCTTTCATCACCAACTCTGTTGGCCAGGATTTCTAGGAGTTAAAGTCCAAGAACATCTGGAGGCCCAAGGTTGGGGACCACTGTATTAAAGGACTTCAGGATGGTCCCGCTAGAGTCTTCCCTGGGTGAGTGTGCACCCTAATCTGACTCAGCCCATTTCCTAAGTATGTTATGTCTAGTAGCAACTTTCTGTTTAGTGTTTACACACTGTTTTACTTGTTTAGAAAGGCACTCCCAAAAGTATTGCACTGTAAACTTGCCGATGAGCAAAATCCATCAAATGCTCGCACATAGATTTTCTTATTAGTAGGCTGAAATGGAAGAAAATGCACATGGATGGCAACCCTTCTCTTTTTAACCTAGGAGAATATTGAAGGGACATTTTTTTCTAGAAACAAAGCAAACCCCAACCCTGCATACTTCTAGAAAGCATCGCAACACTTTCCTATTTAGAAAGGCATTTAGAGATGTCATTTTATGTGATCATGTTACTGAAACTTCAAAGGTTAACAAGTAACCTGTTAAGGATGTCTTAATAAGTTTTATATTAATTATTTTTAAAACACTAATTCATCTTTTATATTAAGCCTTATATTTAGAAGTCTACTTTTTATATTAAATTTTTATTAATTTTCAATAGGGATAGGATTAGGAACTGGGGTGCTGGGGGAGTAGGGGAAGGGTAAAATTCCAGGAGTGAGAGGGTACTTTTATATTGATTTATGCATTTATAGTAGAATAAAAAGATAACAAAAAAGAACAACTTAACAGGTTTTACCAGAATTTCTATAGTTACTAATCTCTCCATTCTCTGATTGGACTTTCACATTTTTCTTTTATGTATGCTTTCCAGTCTATAAAATCATTCCCAATTTTTGTGTCCTTTTTGAGATGACCATGTTTCTGATTTCTTCCAATATTTCCTATATTATATCCTAGCTACAGTAATTACATGTATTATCAAATGTCTCATTACTTTATCTACACTCTCAGGCATAATATTAAATACAGTCTACTTTGAGCTCCTGGTGACAGTGCAAGACAGAACCTTCAAGCAGGTAGTTTACCATAATGTACAGAAAAAGTTACATTGTCCACAATCTTGCTAATTTGACCAGAGGAAGGAAAAGAGATGATTCTTTGAACATAAATACTGCAGAACCTCTCATAGACCATCTTAAAAAATAAATATGGACAGAATCAAGATGTTTATATTTTTTTTAATAATCTATGCAGAAATATATTTAATTAGAAGAAATATGTCCATTCAGGAACATGAATTCTGTTGCGGACATTGTCCAGGATGGCTGAAACACAAATGAAGTTATGTGATATTGATTGTTGTTGTGGGTTTTTCGGGCTCTTTGGTCATGTTCTGAAAGTTGTTCTTCCTGACGTTTTGCCAGTCTCTGTGGCCGGCATCTTTGGAGGACTGGAGTAGGAACTCAGTCCATGCTCAGTCCATCTCCCTATTCAGGAGATAGGGTGATGATGGCGATCAGCGTGTTTTTGTTGTGGATGTATTGTTGTGATAAGCAAGAGAAATTATCTGCACTGTGATTGATGGGTGTCTTTAGCTGGTCTTTTTTGTGCAATGATCCCTGGTCTTTGTGGCTGGGTAGAGTTTGTTGTGGCTGGTCTTTTTTGTGCAATGCCAGCCACAAGGACGAGGGATCATTGCACACACACACAAACCAGCTAAAGATACCCATCAATTACAGTGACAGATAATCTCTGCCACTTATCACAACAATACATATATAAAAAAAAACACGTTGATCACCATCATCACCCTATCTCCTGAATAGGACAAAAGCTGTTCCCACAGCTATAAATACTCAACTATCCAACAAACAGCAACAGAGCATGGACTGAGTTCCTACTCCAGTCCTCTAAAGATCTGGATTCAGAGTGAACCACTCTGCAATAAGGATTATACCTTCTCTCCAAATCAATGAATTTCTCACCTATTCCTTATTTTATCCTGAGGACGAACTAGACTGCATAGATACTTGATGGCAGTTGTCAAATATCTTGAGGGCTATTGTCTAGAAAGTACAGCATGCTTGCCCTCTTTTCTTTCAGAGGACAAGAACAGGACTAGAACCAATGGGTGGAAATTGTCATTAAACATTTGGAGAAACTTCATGTGGAGAATGTTGTTCAGCAATAAAAAAGCCTCAAGGAAGCAACAGGACCTCATTTACTGGAGGTATTTAAGCAGAGGTCCATTTTCTTAGGAATGCTGCAGTTACACTCTTCACTGTAGGTATGGCATCAAGCAGGGGATTAGACTAGATGACCAACAAGGTTCCTTCCAATTCTGCAGTTCTTGCATCCTGTGATTTAAAAGTCTGTTTTTCCCCCTTTCAAGACAACAATATTATAGCACAAAGGCTCACACTAATTGTAGAGGAATAAAAGAGTTTTCACAGTTGACTTGTTAATTATTTCTAGCTATAAAATTCAGTGAGGTGGATAGTGACCCAAAGGGCTCTGTTCTTATCTGTTGTCTAAAATGTGCAGTTCTACTTAGGCATCTATTCGCTTCGGATCATCTGCTGATGTTGTAGCTATCGATTTTCTAAAGGTGCTGGCAGGACAAATAATTACATTTCATTGCATGAACAGGGGAAATTATTCACAGTATCTGTGCTGGGAAGATTGCCCAAATAAAATAGATGCATCATGTTGCTTGACAGTTGTCTCCTGTTAGAACTGGGATTATTCATGATCACCAATTTATTTATTTATTTATCTGATTTTTACTCCACTTTTCTTCCCTGGTAGAGACCCAAGATGGTGTACAAAAATTTAAAATCAACAGTTAATTTTTAAATAGTATACAAATATTTAGAAACCAATAAAATTGTAATGACTCTTCAGAGGGAGGGTTGTTATTTTGCAGGAAAAAAATTCTTAGATATTTGTTTAGATCAACCATTTTCTGTTCTACCCTATTTCCCCTAAAATAAGACCTAACCTGAAAATAAGTCCTAGTATGATTTTTCAGGATGCTCATAATATAAGCCCTACCCCCAAAATAAGCCCCAGTCAATGGAAACCCCGCCCTCCACCACTGTGCAGCAACCAGAATAAGGTGACAAGACTGTATTTGAATAAACATAGATTGTTGTGCATGAAAAAATTAAATAAAACATCCCCTGAAAATAAGTCCTAATGCATTTTTGGAGAAAAAATTAATATAAGACTTTGTTTTGGGGAAAACTGGGTGGCTGAAAAGTGTATCTTTTCCACACTGGACCCAGTGCCAGAAATGCCACCTTCTGAGGAAGAATCCAAGACTATCCATAAACACCTTCGACTCCAGTTTTCCTATACATACTTCAGGAGAGTCTACAAGGCTCTCGGCGGCATCAAACCTAGTGTTGTTCTCACATAGAACCCCTGAAGAACCTCTCTCATTTCTGGAGTCAGAGGAGGAGGCTGAAGGACCATCAAACCTGAAAGGGAGTCAAAAAGTGAAGATGAAGGTCCTCTTAGGATTCCACCAAGATTAATCCTTCTTCACCATATACTACTCTAAGAGGCCCACCATCCATGTTTATTGTGGTTGATTGATATAGTATGATCTTCCTCATATAGCATTAGCTATTTTGTGAGTTCACTGCCGAAAACTGAATTCTAAATGTCAGTTCCTTATCATGTTTTAAGAAAAATCCAAACTATTTGTTGAAAGGGAAAAATTGCACCAGAGAATGTCATTCCTGCCATTCCAGCTCTCTGTGGGATCTAAATGCTTCTTCCACATTATGATAACATTCTAAGCCTATCTAGGAGGAATAGATGTTTAAAAAATAACCACATTTCTCTTTGCAATTAAAAGGAGAAAGAAAGAACATCTGGATTACAGCAAATCTAGAAAACTATGTAGTAGCATGGACTTCTGGAACATTTTGGAACTTTTATAACAGTGTTTCACGAATTCCCTGCACTGAGTAACATAATGGGAAACTACTCTGGAAAATCTGTTAATATCAGGACAAGAAGCATTGGTACAACTTTGTTTCAACTAGGGAGAGCTAAAAATGTTTCTTTCTTGAATTACATCTTCCAAAATTCCCCCATCGACATGTCTAATAGTTCTGAGAAATAATCATGGCAGCCATTGTAGCTGGCTTATAAAAGGATTGTTCAAATCCGTGGAGGACACGAGTATTAATGGCCACTAATAAGGATGCATACATATATCCACTCCTGCAAAATATAAGTTTGCTTCTGCATATAAGTTGCAAGGGAACATGAGTAGGAGGGGGCTATTGAACTCATACCCCGTTTTGGAGCTTCTCATAAACAATTGGTTGGCTGTTGCCTGAACAAAGTGCCATGCCTAATTGGCCTCTGGTCTTCTCCAGTGCAGCTGTTCTCAAACAAATAGATGAAAAGTGTCACAGAGTTCACATACTGATCAACAATGTAATTGCTAGAATGACAACTATGACTGGGAAGATGAAGATCCCTTATCAGCCACGAAACTCACTGTATTAGATTTAGTTCAGATCACCTCACTTTCTCTTTGTGATTAGCCAAACTGACAGGTTTCGTGGGAGGACAGAATGGAGGAGGAAGAATCCATTCTAGCATGGTTCCTTAGCTCTTCTGAACAAAGAGTTGTGGTACAGTACATGAGTGAAGTGCAATTTATTCCTTAGCAGATATGTTTAGCATTACACACGTATGGTCCCATTGTTGAAAGGTTGTAGGCCTGTTGGATAAATGTGTTCATCTGTTTGTTTTAATGGTCCTCTCTAATCTTGTACTGGTATTGAGGCTGGCTGGCACTTGGCTTTTGAAAACTCTTTGTAGCATTCTTTCAAGGTTCCTGCTTTCTCAATGTTTATGTCTCCTCCCTTAATTGAAGAGTGCAGTAGTTATGGTGCATTTTGTGCAATGGTGAACTTCAATGAGAGAAGACATTCCCCACTAGGGAAAAATGGATGGAAGCAGAGTGAGGAGAGGGAGATCTTTTTGCTATCTCTGCTTACTTTTCATCCCTCAAATCTTACAATGAGGAAGAGACTCCTTTATGCATGTCCCCTTGTCCTTAGAAACCCAGAACATTCTGGCTTGGAGTCCAGAGTGCACTGCGAACTGAAGTGTGCTTATTCGTATGTTGTTTGTCACTTTGCTTCACTGTGGAGTAGCTGCAAATTTTTAGTTCAGGTTTGATACTGCTCCCCCTGCGGTGTTCTTCACACCATGGTCTCTGTTCCATTTTAATTAGGTTTGGTAGCACTATTAGTCATACTGCGAAAAGCAAGGCTTCTCAGACTGTATCATCGTAAGGTTCTTAAATCAATACAACACTTCCGTGGAAGTGGCTTGTGCAAACAGGAGGGAATGCAATAAAGATAAAATATCCCAGGGAGAGGGACTGTTTTCCTGGGAGGCAACAGGCTTTGTTAGGGAAAATGAAGGGTTTAGGCCAAACATATGGTGCTTGTCCTTGTCAGCAGAGGAGGGTCAAGCTGGGTTCACTGAAGGGAAGGGAAGATTCTGTCAGTCTTGTTTGCTAAGGCTAGGAGCCTTAGTGTGGAAAAGGGATGTGCATTTTTTCTTGGGGGGGTGCATGTCCCAGAATCCCCCAGCCAACAGGGTCATCCTCATAATCCAAAAAAAGCAATCTTTTCAAGCTGTGCCTAAAGGCACTGGAATTCTCCTTCTTGTCCCACTGTGGAAGATGATCCAACTGCATGAACTTATGCTTAGAATCATTGCTGCATTATGAAGCTTAAGGCTGCATCACTAACACCTTACACCTTCTTACACGGAAGCTCTGAAAGATATAGCACAGTTCCAGAATGTGCAAAAGAGTATGTCTACATGGTACACTTACCATCTAGAGCTGCCGTGAAAATAAATCACAATCATTTCTAAATCATTTCTATCTGTTTCAACATGGAGGTTTCAGCTAGTTCTCTTAAGAACACCCATTTTTTTCAAACTACATGTAAAAATGAGCTGTGCTGGCATGGAAGTTTGCTATACAGTCTTGAACACCTATTGGATGAGATGCTGAACAGCAACAATGAACAATAGTACAGATATCACAGGATTGTTCTTTGAAGCTGGTTCCATGATGATAGGGGCTTCAGGAGTTCAATAGGCTAATTTATGAATTAATTAGCTTTATTTAATTCATCATGTTTTATTTTCTTTTTATATATATTCTTCTGGTACATGCTGATATGGAACACACAAGCAGAATCCTACTGAACATGCCCAGTTTTCATAGGCTCTTGTGGGAGGAGACTGCATTTCTATGTGTGGTTTCCAGTTTGCTTGTTCCCAGGGGAATTGCCAAGAGATCTGAAGACTGCAACTCAAAAGGGCAGCAATGAAGGAATTAGAAAAGATCATCAAGGTCTAAGGATACTTCACTGAAGACCAAGGCCAAGATCATCCACACTCTTTGTATTCCCAATCACTATGTACGGTTGTGAAAGCTGGACAGTGAAGAAAGCTGACATGGCAGGAAATGATTCATTTGAAATCTGGTGCAGGAGGAGAGTTTTGCAGATACCCTGAACTACCAGAAAGACAAAAAAGTGGGCCCTAGAGCAAATCAAGCCGGAACTATCTCTGGAAGCAAAAAATGATGAAACTGAGGCTGTCCTTTGGGCACATCATGAGAAGGCAATATTCACTAGAAAAGACAATAATGCTGGGGAAAACTGAAGGCAGCAGCAAAAGAGGAAGACCAAATATGCTGATGGATTGACTATTAAAGGAACTTCAGCCTTAAGTTTACAAGAACTAGCAGGGCTGCTGAGGACAGGACATTCTGGAGATCGCTCTTTCGTAGGGTTGTTGGAGGTGATTTAACGGCACACAGAAACAACAGCTTATTATGGACAAGGGAATGACCTGTTTCGATTAGAACATCAGAATCATTGTGCACAATTAGAAATCCTGAATGAAATCCAGGCTCTGAAGACCAACAACTTCCCAAACCCCAAAGGTAGCAGTGCAAATGGGCTCTAAAAGTCAGAAAGTGCAACAGGGGAAAAAAAAACAAGCAACATCTAGTACAATTATAGTCTCATCATTATGTTTCTGTTTCTCAGTGGATAGCAAAATGCTTCCTACTGTGTGTCTCCTGTTGTCATCAATATGCTTTCTAATCAGATTCCTTGCCATTCAATGATTTCCCTCTATGACAGAATAAGGATGAGGAGATAATACCCGTCATCCAATGTAGTGTTCAAAAATTAAATGTATGAAGAAGATTTGTGTCTTAGGAGGGTTGGCTGAATTGCTGTATAAAATATATACAATTTTTTTATCATTGCTGAAGTAAAATTCAAGATGCTATTATATTTGCTCAAACCAATATAGCATCCATAGACAATAAATCAATATTTATCTGCATTCCATTTTTTGACATGATTCATTTTCCCTTTAGTGATCATTGTGAGAAATGCTTCTGCTAAAGTTTTCTTCTGTCTTATTTGATTACTTTTTGTGTCATACTTCTTATCCACTTTTATGGAAAAAGTTCTAGTTTGCTTCCCACCACCACCTTTGTTATTTTTTAATGTTTTTCCTGTCATCAATGATTTTTATTGTCATTTCAAAAGTAACTTTTGTCTTTTCAGGCTGTAATATTTCTGCATTTATTTTTAAACGCTTGCTTATCCCAGCGTACAACTGTGTAGGCGTCTTCCCTGAGGTCATTGTAAAGGAATTATGATGAAAGATGTTAGCCTCATCACTGTGTCACTGCATTGATGCTCACAGAATCCTATCTTATTATCTATGGCATTTGTTATTGTTTAGAGATTAAGTCATGTCTCACTCTTTGTGACCGCATGGACCAGAGCATGCCAGGCCCTCCTGTCTTCCACTCCCTCCCAGAGTTGTGGTCAAATTCATGTTGGTAGTTTTGAGGACACTGTCCAACCATCTCATCTTCTGATGTCTCCTTTCCTCTTGCCTCCACAGTTTCCCAACAGGGAGTCTTCTCTTCTCATGAGATGGCCCAAGTATTGGAGCCTCAGCTTCAGGATCTGTCCTTCCAGCGAGCACTCAGGGTTGATTTCCTTCAGAATTGATAGGTTTGATCTCCTTGCAGTCCAAGGAGGACTCTCAAGAGCCTCCTCCAGCACCACAATTCAAAAGCATCAATTCTTTGGTGGTCAGCCTTCTTTATGGTCCAGCTCTGACTTCCAGACATCACTACTGGGAAAACCATAGGTTTGACTATGCGGTCCTTTGTCGGCAAGGTGATGTCTCTGCTTTTTAAGATGCTGTTTAGGTATATCATCGCTTTCTTCCCAAAAAGCAGGGATCTTTTGATTTTGTGGCTGCTGTCCCCATCTGCAGAGATCATGGAGCCCAAGAAAGTAAAATCTGCCACTGCCTCCATATCTTCCCCTTCTATCTGCCAGGAGGTGATGGGACCAGTGGCCATGGGTTTTTTTTATGTTGAGCTTCAGACCATTTTTTGCACTCTCCTCTTTCATCCTCATTAAGAGATTCTTTACTTCCTCCTCACTTTCTGCCATCAGAGTGGTATCATCTGCATATTGGAGGTTGTTGATATTTCTTCCTGCAATCTTAATTCCGGTTTGGGATTCATCCAGTCCTGCCTTTTGCATGATGCATTCTGCATATAAGTTAAATAAGCTGGGGAACAATATACAGCCTTGTCGTATTCCTTTCCCAATTATGAAACAATCAATTGTTTCATATCCAGTTCTAACTATTGCTTCCTGTCCCAAATATAGATTTCTCAGGAGATAGATAAGGTGGTCAGGCACTCCCATATCTTTAAGGGACTTGCCATAGTTTGCTGTGGTCCACACAGTCAAAGGCTTTTGCGAAGTCGATGAACCAGAAGTAGTTTTTTCTTGGAACTCTCTGGCTTTCTCCATAATCCAGCGCATGTTAGCAATTTGGTCTTTAGTTCCTCTGCCTCTTCACAATCCAGCTTGTACTTCTGGGTACAAGCTATGGCATAATGAGTCCTAATGGTGGAACCTTGATTTTTGCTTTAGCTACCATTGACATAGCAACTGCAGTAACTACCATTGACACTCATATCTTACTGTTAACTCTATTCAACTGCCTATGTTATTTCTATCCCCCCCTGAGTAGACTTTGTCTAGGGGGGTGGGATAGAAATCTAATAAAAAAATAAAATAAAATAAAATAAAATAAAATAAAATAAAATAAATAAATAAATAAATAAATAAATAAATAAATAAATAAATAAATAAATAAATAAATAAATAAATAAATAAATAAAATGTTATTATTTATTTATTTATTTATTTGTTTGATTGATTGATTCATTTCCATGCTGCCTTTCTCTGTTTAGCACAGTCATACTGAAAGAAAGAAAGAAAGAAAGAAAGAAAGAAAGAAAGAAAGAAAGAAAGAAAGAAAGAAAGAAAGAAAGAAAGAAAGAAAGAAAGAAAGAAAGAAAGAAAGAAAGAAAGAAAGATAGTGGGAGTGAGGGAGAATTAGAGAGTGACTTGTGTGGAAGACAGGGTATGGTGCAAGATGTTGCCCACCAGGTGTCCTGGAGCTTGGAAGTCACTCATTTAAAATCCTGGCATTAATTTGTGCCTATTGCTTTCTTGGGTAATAAAGAGCTGACTAGGTGAAAACATGCATTTGAAAAGCTAGGCTCCACCCAACCCTATTACTCACTTGGGGCCCAGTTTACACAGTGTAAGCCCTGGGATGCTGGGGGGTGGTGTCTGCTGCCAAGTTGGGAGTCTTATTCCCAGACACCCTTGTACATGGGGAACATGCTGAGAAGCACAATAGGATGATTAGGGGGAAAAGAGTGGGTGGGAGTTCTTTCAGTACCTGACTGAAACAGTTTTAATCTGGTCTACCAGAGATAAATATAAGGAGAATTCAAAGCTCCTCTCTAACAGTCTTCCAGAATGTGTTTTACTGGGGGTAATGGGAGTAGCATTCCAGCTTATCTTCCCTGGGTCCGCAAATAATGTAACACCAATGTTGTTAAACTTTTGATGTCACTAGTAACATCCAGTTACTTTAAAAGATTGTTTTGGGGCGAGATTGTATTTATGAATGTGCTTTTAGAAAATAAAAATGGAAGTTACATCCATATACGCATAATTAACTTGTAAACCACCAAGAGAGTGCTTGAAGCATTGTGGGGCGGTATATAAGCAGCGCACTTTGCTTTAAGATTTTTTTTTTAAAAAAGAAATTGATATTTAAAGGTGCACATAGCACACGTGTTAAAAAGAAGGAAACAAAGCACACATTTGCTTGCAATTTGACAACTCTAATTCCCTCATAAGGGACCTCAATATTTGGCAGATCGCCTTCTCCCACCCAGATCTACCTGAATCACCCGTCATAGCCAGCAGGGACAGCTGAGGGGCCTGATGCCGAGGGAGACCTGGAAGGAAAAAACAAGGAACTGGGCCTTCTCGGCAGTGGCCCCTCGGCTGTGGAACGCTTTACCAACCGAAATTCGGCTGGGACCCTCGCTGGGTGTTTTCAAAAGCCAACTAAAAACTTGGCTATTTAAACAGGCCTTCCCTCCAGTCAATTGAGTGATTTCTATCCCCAGATTTTTTTTTTCTTTTTTCTTATGGTAGGCCATCTTGGCAATGTTTTGGCAGGTAATCAATTACTCAAATTGTAATTATAATTGTAAATAACTGGAAATTTTTATGATTTTACGTATGTATATATTGCCGTGTTTTAATTGTAAGTTGCCCCGAGTAGACATTGTCTAGAGGGGTGGGGTAAAAATCCAAATGAATGAATGAATGAATGAATGAATGAATGAATGGATGGATGGATGGATGGATGAATGAATAAATAAATAAATAAATAAATAAATAAATAAATAAATAAATAAATATTATGACTAAACATTTTATTAAATATATTGTGGCAAATTGGACAAATCTACTAAAGAGATTTGGATTTCCAAGCAGAGATTTTGATTCTGCATCACACCCTAGACAAAATGGCATGCTAATCTGAGATGGGAAACAAATCTTAAGGGTGGTAACATTCATAATACTTATTCAAACATTTCTGCCCTACACTTCTAGCCGCCTAGAGTGGTCTAATTTGATCAGATAGGCGGGATAGAAATAAAATAAATAAATAAATAAATAAACTGCAAGTGTTAAGAGGCATTTAAAAAAAAAAAAAACCAAATCCATACAGTTTGTAAAACGTTTAAATGGAGGGGAGGGGTATTCATTTGCTTTAGCAGCAGTGTTCAGCTTATTCTACCTGTATTTGGTTTGCTAGCTCTTTCATCCCACCACATGATTCTGTATTATTGAACTGCAGTACCACAAGCTGCATTTGCTTAATGTGTTCAATTATCCATTTAAACTGTAATTGCATTTTGACCACTATGTGCTGGCAAAGAAAAGGGATCTGAAGTCAGAAGAATTCCTGTTGAGAGCTGCAGGGGTGGTCTGCTGTCAGTTCTTTGCTCCAGCAAGGGAATTAAAGCTTACATTTAAAAAGAGACATTGTTAAAGGAAGTTATAACTATGAGGCAGTGATGGCAATTTTCTAATTGAATTTCTAGGGCACCACATGATTTGTGCATACAGTACGTGTGATGTCAACGGATTTGTAGAAGCTGATTGTGGAGAAAGAAGATTTTCCCTTTATCCAAGCCTTTGTGAACATAAACATTAAATAATCACAAAAATGTGATCACTATCTTCCATAACCAGCAGCATATTTACTCTCCTTTGGATTCTGATTCCAGAAATAAGCCTACGGGAAGAAAAGTGAGAAGGAAAGAAGGGCTGGGGGAAGATAAGATGTGTGGTAGAGGGAACAAAATCCCATTTAGCTAAGCACAACTTCTACAGTTTTTCTCAGTCTGTTTCCTCCCCTCCCTCCCCCATTCTATTTGTTAGGGGCTTCACAGAAGCCTTCTACCCTGTTTCCCCAAAAGCAAGATCTAACTGGAAAATAAGCCCTAGTATGATTTTCAGGATGCTCGTAATATAAACCCTACCACCAAAATAAGCCCCAGTCAATGGAAACCCCGCCCTTCACCATTGTGCAGCAACAGGAAGAAGATGACATGACTGTATTTGAATAAATGTAGATTGTTGTACATGAAAAAAAAAATCCCCTGAAAATAAGTCCTGTTGCATTTTTGGAGCAAAAATTAATATAAGACCCTGTCTTATTTTCGGGGAAACACAGTAGTACCTCTTTCTATCAGCCATGGCTCTGTAGGCTATATACTCAGTATGGGTAGCACTTTTCCATGCAGGGGCCATAGTGGAGGAAACAGGATCTCTTCCCACCCACCCCGCCTTGCATTGAAGAAAGGCTGTATGGATTCACTAGTTCAGATATAGGAACCTCCAGCTACAATGAGCAAGGTACGCCCCACATACTGAGTATCTGATCCAAATTACTTGATGGGGAAAAGTTCTGCATTTGACCACAGGGCTTTGTTATCACTATATCTAACTTGATTTTTTCAAGTTGAGGAGAGTGGAGGCTTGTTTAAGCATTCTAACACTTTTAAATGTATGTTAAATAGTGGAGGGCACTCTATCCCCAGTTCCCTCCTACCTTACTTTTCTTTGTGTGGAAGCTGCCTGTGAAATTCTAAACATTGCCCTTCTAGCATTAAAAATAGCATGCAGAGCTCCCAACCTTGCATAGAATAGGTTCGGTATTCTAGGTTATTAGATTAGGAGAGTTATGTTGGATGTGCTGGGCCTAGAGCTTCCAAATTTGGTCTATGTGTGTTTAAACTAGTTAGAAAACTTGGATAGGGCTTAAGGCAGGGGTGGGCAATTAATTTCCATAGTTGGGTCACATGAAAAATCTGAACTGTGTTTGGGGGCTGAACCAACTTTACTTAAAAATAAAATGAAACAGTGATGTTATTATTGTTTTTATTTTAAACTTGTTAATCTTCACAAATAAAGAGTTTTTTGCGGTATGTTAAAGATAAGCAACTGATCAACTTTAGACAAAAATCTATAAATGGTTTTGATGTTCAAAACTGTCCGCGGGCTGGACAGGAGCGGCTCGCGTATGTGGCCCTTGGGCCGCACTTTGCCCAGGTCTGGCTTAAAGAGTGACAGAGTTGTAGCAAAAGGATTCTCAGAATAGTCACAGTTTGAAGAACCTAATTGCCACTTCCTGGATTATTCGGATCATAATGCAGACATGCTTTATTTTCATACTTCTTTGAAACATGGAACCCCTTTCCTGAGTCCAAACAGTGCTAAAATGCACTTACAAAGTGCTCTTTTAAAATGTACACATAAATGAGGACAGAGATTCCTACTTTATTAGGGGAAAAATGCATTAAAAAGTGCATTTTCCAGAAAACCTTTTCCTAAACCATACAGAAATGGATGACTCTGTAATGAACAGATGTGAATTTGAAACGGACTGATCCATGCATCTTGATCATAGTAATGCAGGCGTTCTTGTTGCTTCTTTCATGATGTCTTGGAGAATGTCTGTAGACATTATATATTACCCAGGGAAGTATATCATCAAGGCAGGGACAACAATTTTTCCTGACATTTGCGGGTACCTGTTCTCTCAGATAGATCAACCATTAGCCTGTAAACGCCAGTAATGGGCTTTATCCAGTGCTGGACCTCCACTGGCAAAATCAAAAGGCTATTTTCCTTCCATGCCACAACCCCCCACTTTCAACAAGCTGGTAACCCTATGGAGCCAGTTTTTGTGTGGCACCCTGGATGACAGGGTAGAGGGGAAGAAAATATTGTTCGAATGGTATCAACCTCCGGCATGCAATACTGGATTTGAGCCAAGGGAAGCAAATATGAACATATATCCCTAGTTGAGTCTGAGATATATATTCTCAGTCTTTTGTATACTCCCAGTGTATATGGTGCTGTAATGATGATTTTAAAAAGGGACATTAAGTATGTCAGTCTGGGAGGCCTTTTCCCTTTGGCAAATTTCTTTTGTATTGCCCTTTGGCAAATTTCTTTTGTATGCTGCTTCTCCTTTTTAGGCTGCTTTGCAGACTTCTTGCTATTGTTAATGTTAGCTTCTCTTTCACAAAAGAGTTTCAGGCGACTGTACAAAAATGTACGGCTTATTATTATACTGTAGTTCTATTTCCAGCTGCTATTATTATTTGGGCTCCAGAAGATTTTTTTTCTCTCCCAGCATTCACCTTTCTCTGAAATTCTTTCAGAAATCAGACCTGGCATAAATGTCCATAGCCTAAAGGTTCCCTTTTGATTTCTTACAGCATATAATTTCTATTGATGGGAAGCTTTAGATTTGTTTTCGGCTTTTAAACCTCAGCAAAAGTTAATACGCTAGAAGTACCCTGCTCTCACTCTGATCCCAAAGTAACATGCAGGCTTTTACTAGATCAGAGGAATACAGAAGTGTCTTGCAACAATGTTTTCCCTGTCAGTGGAAAAGCAGTTTGGAGAAAGCAATTTTGATTGGAAAAATGGCATACAGAGGAAGGTTCAGTACCCCCTCCTGTTCTACCACTTGTTTGATCAGATTTGCAGCCCTCTTTGTTTGCTGTTCATTTCAACAGTTACACATATCTTACATACAGCAGATTTACTGGTCACAAAACCTTATGAAAAATAGTGGTGCTTATTTCAAAGTAAAAAGAGATAGATGTTGTTGTTGTCTTGTGTCTCAAATTGCTTCCAACTTATAGCAACCCTAATACAATTTCTGACACATGTAAGATATTCATGGAGTGCTTTACCATTGCTACACTCCAGTGAGTTTCCATGGAAATTTGAACTCCTAAGTCCTAGTCTCCCTATCCACTACACCATACTGCCTCTCTGAGGATGAGTATGTGTTTCATTGATTCATTCACTAATTTAAAGTTACTGCCTGCCCTTCTCTTTACGGTCTCAGGACTGGGCACATAATATCAGAAAGCCTTTATCTATATTGTAATCCAATATAGTAGTTCAATAATGCATTAATATAGAACCACATTATAGAGCAGATCTCATGAGCTTAATCTACTGTCAAGGCCTACGTAGGATAAATCTGTGTCTTTTGGTTTGCTGATAAAATTAACTGAATTCTTCAAACAACCCTCTGTTTATGAATGTGGGATATTTTGTTTCTATACCCATGATTCAAAAAGCCAAGGAATGGCCCAATATTGCTGCATAATATCGTGCCTGCATTGCCAGCTGGGAAAAGGATGCCAAGCTTTACATAGCAAAGGACAGCCTGAATGTTGAAAACACCAATGACAATTGTCAAGATGGTCTACAGGATACCCTCTTGTGCTTACTACCGTTCACAAAGTTACACCACACAAGGGAAAATCAGAGATGCTGATTCTTTTTTTCATCAGTTAACCACTTCTCACCCAAACACAAAGCAGCTGTCAAGGCTGTTTTTCAGCAAGTATATCATTCTCATAGGTTGGGATAAAAATTCCAACATAGTTTTCTTCACCAGCAAGGACAGTGAGGAATTTCGTGGTACTCTTAATTGAATTTTCATATTGGCAAGAAAGATTTTTTCTACAAAAATGCCTGATTTGGATGACATTTCATTATTTATGGAGTTTGTACATTCCACAAATTAAGAAAATTGCTCAAAACTAGGATGACTGCTGCGTGATGTAAGAATCTGAAGACCTAGATGGATTGTTTCCATCTTTCTTAACAATCAGCCAGTCCTTCTGTGCTTTTTGGGTGTGTTTGTGCTTTGTTTTTCACAGAGAAAGGGCATGATAGACATTTAATACAAATTAAAGGGATCTGGAAAGGGGGGGGGAAATCTCTTTATTTTACTCAACTGAAGGCCAGGAATCTCATGGGGCTTTAATTTTCCTCACTGAGGTGTCTCATCATGTCAATAAAACCTAATAGATATAATGGTTATTCATTTGATAACTAAACTAATGGGAGAGCTCTGCTTTCCCTTTACAGGTAAGTAGTATGGAAAATATTTCATAAACGTTTGTCTTGTGGCAAACTCTTTCTGTGTTAGCTTCGGTCTTGGCTTTAAGGTAAGAATATCCTCTTACACAGGAGCTGTCCCAACAATGAGAGAAGAGAATAATGGAATAGTTCCTTAAATAACTTCTGTACTCCTTATCTTTCTGTCAAGACAGGCAAGAACTCTACATCTTCCTGAAAGCCTAAAAGACAACATCCGATGAATGTGTGCCTATGGTTCTAACATTCCCATACTTTTTAATGTCCAGAAATTTGACATGTTCAAATACTGTACTATCCACTCCACCTTGGTCTGAATTATTTGTCTTATGAAGTGCAGCTGAATTGCTTTAAACTGATTCAGTTTGTATCTGCATTTTGAAATATTTATACACATCTCTATGAAAGTGGACAAGAGAAGAATTAAAGGCTCTGAGCTGGGATGGGGAGGGCGTGGAACTATCAACCACGCGTCTACCTCCACTGTGCAGGCAAAGTTCCCACCAGCTTCCTTCATTTCTTTCTTCTTTGTCTCTTCCTTTCCATTGTGGAAGCCAAGCAATTTTGGTAGCATAGGTTCCATTTCTAATGCGAATGTCATCTACCCCATCATATCCTCCCAAAATGGTAGAAATATCACACACACATATACATGCATGCACATATACATGCCTGCATGGTTACAGAGGCACTCAACAGATTGAGATCAGCTGATGCCTTTAAAAAATTATCCAGTGCACTCTTACCCTAACCTCCTGGAAATTCAAGCAATACAATTGCAATCTCTATTTAGTCTAAAATGCTTCCCTTGCAAAATGACCACCAGCCACAGCCATAGAGGAAAGACATACAGTGACTTCATGACTGGGGTTTCCAGGGGAGCTTGGGCTTTTCACTGGTGCTTTGGCTGTCATTCTCCTTCAGCTTTGGCCTTCTTAGTTCTATTATAGTGCTACTTTCATTTTTTGAGTGAGGATTTGTGTGTGTGTGTGTGTTTTAACTAGCTTCTTTAACCCCTAAAGAATCAACAAAATGTTTGGCGCTTTGGGGCTTCCTTGTACTACTGTGACTCTATTTGCAAACTTACAATTTTGGATTCCACATAATTTCCAAAACCAAGCAGCATGCCTAGCAGAAATCTACTTTATTTTATTTTGCTGAAGGGAAATTCATAGTAAGGAAGCTATGCTTCTAAAAACATGTGTGTGACTATCTTGCTGCTGGCTTCCTGTGTATTTTCTGCTCTTTTGGGGATCTTGGCAGGAGACTGCCCCTCCTCCTTATAAGTAGTAGAGAGGAAAAGAGATTGCCAGGTCTATAGTGTTTCCATTATTTTCCCATGTAGATTAGAAAGCTTTGGTTTCCAGGAACCCATACAAAGAAGCGTTGCATATCTATATTAGTATTCACAGAGAAAACTGAAGATATAATATTACTTTCTGGGAGACTTGCTCCTCTCTTTTTCAAGATAATAAGATTTTTGTTTGAAAGGTATGGATAAAAAGTTGAGTCCCAAACAATTCTTTAAAAAGAATACAGTGTCTTGCGTTAGTACATAAAACTTTCTGACAGAATTTTTAACCAGCTGTAAGTTCCCCTGAGGATTCTTTTAGAAAGATTTTGAAACTTGCAGGGAATTTAACATTGTAATGCAACACATGTCAGGCATTTTTTTAAAAAAAGATTAGTTGGCCCCACTTGTAAAGTCTCTGTCTGAATTCCTCTGGCTAATTTATGATGCAAGCAACACACCAACACATCCACCCACACCCACATACCACTTTTTTTCAAACAGGAAATCTTTTCCAGTTTATTCTCCACTTATAGATCAAAACAGAGATATCATTAAAACAGAGAAGCATAGTATACCCATCTGATTCATCCAGTGGTATTAGGTCATTCCAGGAAGTAGCCTTCAACAGAGAACAAAGGAAAACATACTTTATTTCAGTGGAGAAAGACTGGTACCAATCATTCTGGAAATTTTGAATCCTGCCAGATTGTTCTTTACATTATAAAGAATAATGATCTGGAGTAGAAATGGGGATGAATATAAAAATGGATCTTTTTTTCCCTACAAATATAGCCAATTGTCACATATTTGTCAATCTGTATTCGTCAAATTTTAAGTCCCGATGAATACGGATCAATTAATATTTCCCCATTTTTATTTGTCCTCTTACGATTTTTTTAAAAAAAGCCATCCTATAGCTTTTCCATTCTGCCTATTGGCCTACCGATCAGCTGATCGGCAGGCCAATAGGCAGCTGCCCATCCCCACAGCCAGCCAGCCACACAGTCAACCCACACCCCCTTCTTCTCTTTACCTTAGCCCACCTACCCCCACCAACACCCCTTTACCATAACTGTCACAGCCGCTGCCAAGGTCTCCATCAGGCCTCCACAGCTGGAGAAAGGGAAACTGTCTGCCCTTTGCAAAGATGGTGGCTATGGCTTCATTTTGGGTAGGGAAGCTGCAGCTGCCATCTTTGCAAAGGGTAGCCTGGATTTCCTTAGCGGGAATGTCTTAAGGGAATCCAGGCTGCCCTTTGCAAATATGGCAGCTGCAGCCTCCCTACCCTAAATGAAGCTGCAGCCACCATCTTTGCAAAGGGCAGTCAGTTTCCTTTTCTACAGGCCCTGACTGTGGGGGGGTGGCAGTGGGGGGGTTTGCAGTGGCAGCAGCTTTTTTTTGTACCCCCCTCAAATTAATGAATAAATTTGTTATTCGTTGGTTCATGGGGCAACCTTGTGCTTTGTGAGTCATCCCCATCTCTAGTCTGGAGCAGTTCCAGTGAAAAGACTAAGATGGTGCATAAGCATAAAAAACTTTTATTGAAAAAAGCTTGGAGAGTTTCAGATGTTACAAGGCTAGAATTCAGTTTGCCCAAACTCTTTTGATGGGATGATATTGATACACATGGCAGAATCGTAAACCCACTATGGCAAATACTAATAATGTGGACATGTCCTGTGAACTGGGTGTGTGGCAAGAGTCCTCACCCTTGTAGTGTCATGGCTGGTGGTTTGTAACCAGCATCCTCAGATTTCCTCTACTAATGGGAAGTTGGTATCCTAGTTCCAAATTACTTCTGTTATGGAACTGATCATAGATCTTTCCATGTTTGTATGAAAATCTATGACTGGAGAAGGAAAAAGAGGAAGAAAAATTATGATTATAAAAGAAGTCAAAGCTCCATGTTATCAACTGTCAGGAAACATGGGCAGAATTCCTTTCCAGATTTGCAAACCAATGCTATCTATACTAGAATCAAAATTCAGTCCACAGGGAGGAAAGCCAAATCAATGCTGTAGCAAAGATCTGAACCTTCTTCTAATAGTATCACAAGGGGGCAGGGAGAACTGATTTCACCCAAACAGAATCCCATCATTATTTCCTCTGAAATGGGTATGAACTTCACTGCAGCCAGGTAGTGAAGTATCACATCTGTCATGTGCTGCAGACAGACAAGGAATTGGTGCTCCCCATCCCATGTCCTCAAATAGAAAGTCCTCAGTAAATATAGGCCCAGAGCTTCTGGGTGGATTGTAAAATTATTTTTCAGAGATCCCATTTGGTAAAAATTTAGGAGTAACAACTACTGTGTTTCCCCAAAAATATGACGGACAGCTCACACATCACTCCTGTCTATCAGGTTAGAGCTCTGGTGTGGGAGCCTATGACAGGATAGGAGGTGCGGAACCAAGGGAACTAAGGAGAATAAAAAGACAGTTTGGGACAGTTAGGGCAGTTGGGGAGTTAGAGAGAAGAAGATACAGAGATATATAAAGAGATTGAAAGAGTTAAGAGGAATAGTTAGGGAAGGATTGAAAACAAGAACTTGGAAAGTTGGTGTGGTTAAGACTGGAAAGAGTTAAAAGTGCTAAGAAATAAATAAATAGTTGAATATAGTTATACCATAATTAAAGTGAATCTACATAACCAAACATAAATGTAATCAAAGCAACGTTTATTGAATGAATAATAAAAGACCATCCATGATTTTCTTCATATGATTTACCTACAAACCCACAAATAAACATTGTTATATTTGACAACACTGATCTAATAGTCATATTTGGTACAGAGAGGAACATATCCTTTGGTGGCAGCAAAAAAGGCTAAAAAGTACATGTCGTGTCTGAAAGGGAACCTGGGTGTGTAGAAAAACAAATAGGGGAACTAGAGGTGTGTGACAGGCTTATTTTCAGGTGAGGTTTTATTTTACAGTTATGTCATCTTTTGGTTGCCGCACAATGCTGCACAATGTTGGAGGGTGGCTTATTTTTGGGGTAGGGCTTATATTACGAGCATCCTGAAAAATCATACCAGGGCTTATTTTCAGGCTAGGTCTTATTTGCAGGGAAACAGGGTATAAGGTGGATAACACTTAAGATTCTCAAATTGGATGCATTAGATCTAGACTTAAAATGAAACTTCATACCAATTCAGAATTTGGCAACATTTTGGAATTCACTCTATATGTAGACAGTCTCTTGAACTTCTGTTTCTTTTGTCCAATAATGAAATTGTTTTGATATTGCTGATTACTTTTGCCCTGTCTTTTATATTCTCTTCATATGTTTACCAACACCAAGCTTTCAGATGATAATGGACTCCTCCTTTCCATCTGCTACTTGCACTTCCAGCAGGTCATAAATCCTTCTTTCACCTTGAGAACCTTCTGTGACGAATGCCTTACATCACTCCTGTCACTCATAGCGGGACCTCATTTGAATGAGCCTATGAGGGGACTGGAGGGGTGGGATCAGTTAGTCAGTTAGACAGAGGGTGTTAAGAGAGGAGAGAAGTGATTGCAGAGAGAGATAGGTAATCAGAAAAGTAAAGAGATAATAATAATAATAATAATAATAATAATAATAATAATAATAATAATAATAATAATAATAATAATAATAATAATAATAATAATAATAATAATAATAATAATAATAATAATAATAATAATAATAATAATAATAAACTGATTAAAGTGAACACATAAAGCAGGTGGTGATTGAATGTATATTGACTTGATTATATGAACATGAAATGAATAAAGAACATCTGAAATTCTGATTTACCCTTATAACCTTAAATAAAAAAAGTTCTGTTGGCAGCAAATGTCTGAGTGATATCTTTTACAGTGTGGATAAAGGAAATCCACTGGTGGCAGCAAATGAAAGAAATAGCCTAAACCGTGAGTGCCCTTTGGTTAAGGGAATCAGGTTGGGATCACAGGGGACATGTCACACCTTCATTTGATACATTTGAAGAAAATGTATGACACAGTCCCCTACATGAACGTGACCTCTTACAATGAATTTGTTGATTTCTTTGAAAGCACCCTGGTTCCAGTAATCTGGAGATGGCTGAGCAGAGCCGAAACAATTTACATACCCAAGAACTGCAGTATAAAATGTGCCCCTGTCTTTGTAATTCATGTTACAAAAATAATAAAAGAATAAATATAGCAGTAAACACCTTCCCAGGATCTCCCCTCCTCCACAGGAGTTCAGCAGCACTGTTGGTGCTATTCCCCAAACGAACACACTTTCCTCTGCTACTTCCAACAAACACTCCCAAAAAATGTAACACAGGCACACACAAACACACACACCGTGCACATGTTAATGCTCAACAGACCTCACAAATTGTTTTAAAGTCAAGTTGATTTTTCCTCTGCTTTAATTGATTTATCCCCACCCACTCATGATTGTTAGTATTTTGGGATCAATGCTAAGTAGTTTTCCATCTTGTGTCCTTTTTTTTTTGAAGGTTGTGCTGACATAGTAACTATTGCAGAGCACCAGCATTTTAGAAGGCATGACTCACTGAAGCCATCATCTGTAAATTGTTCTGTCTACCCAAACTCCAAATGTCTCTCTTTGTGAAATGGATTTTCCCTTGATCTATTTTGTAAAGACTTCTCAGAAGTCTGCCCTCAAACATAATTTGATTGTGAACATGTTGAAGTCAGCATAAAACCCTGCATACACATACAGTGGTGCCTCGACTTACGAACGCCCCTACTTACAACCATTTACACTTACGAGCAGCTCCAGTCGCAAAATTTCGCTTCGACTTACAACCGGAGCTTCCACTTACTACCAGAAAAAAAAATTACGAGGAAGGCGGGGAAAGCAGGAAATTTGAACTGCTTTCAGTTAACCGTTGCTCAGCGAAGAGGCTGCTTTCTGTATCTCTTTTGTCCCAGTGGTTAGAGAGTGTGGATAGAGAGACTTTGGACTGCTTGGGACTGCCTGGTACATACTGGACTGCCTGGTACTGTACTGTACATACTGTATTTTATTGGCTTTTTTAAATTTTTGTTTTTTGGATTTTTGACTTCCTTTTTTAAAACAGAGAGACTGCCTATTCTGAGTACACTGTATTTACTGTACAGGGTTTTTGGAGCTTGGGTTTGGGCTAGGTGGTGGGGGCTATGTTTCTATGCTCTGATGGGTCTTGTGATGTGGATTTAAAATGTGAAAAGTAGACTGTAATATTAAATTAAAATTAAATGTGAAAATTAGACTGCAATTTTAACATGTAAAATTTATTTATTTTTGCATTCTGTGGCTCCTGGGGTTTGTGTACTGTGACTTCTCTTTTGTTTTAAAATGTGTGGGTTTAAAATGTGACTCCAAAGTCTTTTTGTTTTAAAATCATGGTGTAAAATGGGGTTTAGATTCAAGTCTCCCTTTCCCCGTTGTCTTCTCTCTCTCTCTCTCTCTCTTCTCTATGCTCTCTTTTTCTGCTGAGGATCTGTTTGCTGGAACAAGGTGTTGGTGGGTGAGTGAAAAATGTGTTTGGTTTAAAATGTGTTTGGTTTTAAATTGTGTTTGGTTTTAAAATGTGCTTTGTTTAAAAGGTGCTTGGTTTGGTTTAAAATGTGTTTGGTTTTAACCTGTTTGGTTTAAAAGGTGTTTTGTTTAAAAGGTGTTTTAGACTCCAAACTCTCCCCCCCATTGTCTTCTCTCTCTATATCTTCTCTCTTTTCGTGCTTAACAGCACTAACCTTTGTCTGAGGAGTCTGTGTGCCCCTGTGATTACCTTCTTTCTTTCCTCTTTTCCCCATTGTTCCCTCCTTCCCTCCTTTCATGCCCTTTTTAAACCTAAGTCATTTTAGGTTAAAAGAAGAAAAATTCTCTCCCTAGTGGATGGATTAACTACTTTTGCATTTGTTCCTATGGGAACAAATGCTTTGACTTGCAACTGGCACGTCTACGTACAACCCAAAAACAGCCCGAATCGATTAAACGGGTTTCAATGCATTTCAATGGGAAATGTTGATTCGACTTACAACCATTTTGACTTACGACCATCTTCTGGAACAGATTATGTCAAGGCACCACTGTAGTCAGGCTCACAGCTAGAAAGTTTATTGTTTTGGTCACTCTGCAACCAAAACAAACAAACAAACCCCCCACACAAACAAACCAGCTAGCAGGCTTCTTACAACATTGTCACTTGCACAGGTGAAAACCTTAAATTTCATCTCCTTGCCATAGTTAGGTTTTTTCCTTGTTTTTTTAAAGAAAAAGTCCCAACAAATCTATTTCTACTACTTTTTTTTGTCCCAACAGAATGCAATTTGTGTTATCCAATTTCTCCATGAGCCATTTCCCAGCAAACTATGATGCATCAAAACAGAAGTGACATGATTCCGTGGTTAGTTTCAGCCAGCAAAAATAGAAATTTATCCCACTGTAGGAGATTAGCATTCAGGAGGCTCAGGTTTCACCCTACAATACAAGGAGTGCATAATTTGTTCTTTTGTTAATTTTATTCTACCTTTATTTTTTTAAAGTCTGGGTGTTTGGGTGTAACAAATGAGATTCTGCACACCTAAAGATTCCTTGGACAGAGGGCATTTTTATGTCATGAGACACACAGGAATTCTTACTGGGGTTGAAATACTTCATAGCTTTCACAATGCACATTTATTTCATCCTATTGTATCTGGGTTATTAACAGTTTTTGATTAAGTCACTTTATTATTTCTGTGGTTGCTCTCCAATTGTAGAATGAACTTCTGTCCAAATTTTGCCTGGCCCCTTCCTTGATAACATTCAAGAAAACTTTGAAAAGTTTTATATACAGATATTCCATCTAACATCTTTTCAATCCATTCCAATTAATAGCCACTGATTATGCATATTTAACACCTCTTGCCTCTGCCAATTTTTAATGTTTAGTGTTTATTAATCTTACATTTTATTTGTTGATTAATTTAATTTACTGTAGTTGCTTTTTGATCCTTTGTTTTGTTTTGTTATTTTTATGATGTCATATCAGTTTGTTATGTTGGTGTTTTATGATTAGTACCGTATTTTTCGCTCCATTAGATGCACTTTTTCTCTCCAAAAAGGTGGGAGGGAAAGTACATGCGTCTTATGGAGTAAATGCAATAACCCAGGGTCCAGCCACCACCACCCAAAAGCCTCCCACTGCCATGCCAAGAGGCCTCTGAACTGGCAGCAGAGACTGCTTGCTGTTCAGACCTCAGCATTCTGCACTGCTGGCTTTCCAAGATCTGCTCCCTGCAGCTCAACTGGAAAACCAGCAAGGTAAACAGGCCTGTGCCAGCAAGCAATGCAAACAGCCAATGACCAAAGGGGAAGGAGTGATTCTATAAAAACCAGGGAAAACCAGAAGCACAGTCCCCCATTTAGGCAGTTGATTTTCCCACATTTGGGGAAATCACAGGGGTCAGCTCATCTGAAGTGCAATAGATGAGCCTTACCCTGGGAAAACTACTCTTACAAGAATGGTATCTTCCCTGCCAGGTCTGAGTTTGAATGGCCCCTAAGCCTCCTGGCCCTTTGTGTGCCCTGCCCTCAAAAGGCATGGTGACCGCCTGGCTGCACCTCCTGATCAGAACGGGGTTGCACAGCCCCAGTGCTGAAAGAGACCAGGAGAGCTCCTCAGTGTTTTGGGGTGCCCCACAGGACCCCCATCAGGGGCTAGATGTTTCTCCCACAATCCTCCAGTGCACATATATTAGCATACCTAATATGTGGGGAAGGCGGGGAAATTGAAAGTTTCAGTTAGTGAAGAGGCTGCTTGTCTGCTTCCTTGCTAGTCCAAGCAGTTAGAGAGCTGCTTGTTTTTCTTTAAAAGCTTCTTGTTTTGAGTTAAACCCTGTTTGGATTAAAAGGTGCTCCGTTTGAGTTGAAACCTGCTTGCCTGGGAAGCGGCTGATCAGCTGTTAGGTGGGGAAAGGGCAGGAACGGAGAAGAGCACAAAATGGCTGCCGTCTGCAGGCTGCCTGCTGGCATTTAGCTGTTTGGGGCTCTTTTTTGGCTGTTCTGGGGTCTACCAAGGCACTGTGAAGAGCCAGGCTCAGTCTACAGTACCTGGTAAGTGAATTTCTTTTAGGTTTTTAAAGTTTCTGACCTTTTTCAATGTATTTCTATGGGAAATTTGGATTCAACTGGCAAACTTTTCAACTAGTTCTGGGCATCTAATAGAGAATGTATTTCCAAAGGATGCTGCAGCAAGGAAACTAACTGTGCCTCTAACTGGATTACAGTACCTGCTTCCTGATTTCAGTTACTATAGTTTGTATTCAGTTTTTTTGGCTGGTCAAGAACATTGTTCCTGGCTTTGTGTGTTGTGCCTTGCATGCTATAAACATTCAATTATGTCAGAAAATGGAGATTTGGTCTTATGCTGAGCATGTGCTACTGCTGGTGAATGGAATCAGGTTAAGCTTTGTGTTGCTGTTCTTTTGCATAACCTAAAGTAAATAAGGAAAACCAGCTGTTAAATAGTTTAATTCCACTATTTATCCTCCACACAACTAAAAGGGACCTCTCAATGCACTGCCCAATCAGACAAACCATTTCTAATTTAATATAGGATTGAGCTGTAGATGGGCAGAGTTGCACAACAATCTCATCTGTCATTTCTATAAGCATGGGGAGGAGGTGGATGAAAGGAAATGTAAAATATAGGTAGCGTGGTATAGGTCTTATCACTGGCTGATAATGGTCTATATGTACTTGAATTAAATTTATGGCACATGAGTACACAAAGCTTTAAGTCTCTCCATTTGTTGATGACAGTGGTAATGGTTCTTAATGCCACTGTTGACTGCTGTTCACTTTACATGGTTCAAATGTTATTCTGTTATAGTGTATTAAATATTTTATTACACTATTTGGTTCAGAATATATTTTCCCGTTTTAACCCCTCTAAAAATTATGTGCGTCTTAAGATCCGGAGCGTCTTATGGAGCAAAAAATACGGTAATTGTCTTTTGTTCTCTGCTGTACACCATCCAGTGTGGCCCTAGGCCAGATGGTGTGATATAATAGTGTAACAAACAAACAAACAAATGTTGATAACTGGTTTTTCAAGAAATCACGGGATTGACAGAACGGCATATATTTGTTTAACATGATTGCTCCCTATGGAGACATTTTGTTGTTGAGGAACTCTTAGAATCATAGAATCATAGAATAGTGAAGTTGGAATGGGCCTATAAGGCCATCAAGTCCAATCTCCTGCTCAATACACGGATACAAATCAAAGGATATCTGCCAGGTGGTTGTCTAAGTTTCTCTTGAATGCCTGCAGTGTTGGAGTATTCACCACCTCTCAAAGTAATTGGTTTCATTGTCTTACTACTCTAACAATTAGGAGGTTTTTCTGATATTCAATCAAAATCTGGCTTCCTGTAACTTGAGCCTATTTTTGCATATTGTACAATCTGGGATGATCGAGAACAGATCCCATCCCCCTCTGTATGACAGCCTTTCAAGTATTTGAAAAGTGTTATCATCTCACCTCTCTGTCTTCTTTCCTCACTGCTAAACATGCCCAATTCTTTCAGCTTTTCCTCATAGGCCTTGGTTTCCAGCCCCCTGATCATCCTTGTTGCCCTCCTCTGAACTTGTTCCACTTTGTCAGCATCTTTTTTTGAAGTATGGTGTCCAGAATACTCAAGGTGAGGCCAATCCAATGGCTGAATAGAGAGGAACTAGCACCTCATGGGATTTGAAATTATACATCTGTTAATGTAGCCTAAAATTGCATTTATCTTTTTTGCAGACACATCACACTATTGGCTTATATTCAGCTTATGATTGATGACAATTCCAAGATCTTTCTCGCTTATAGTATTGCTAAGTCAGTGTTACATACAGCACTGATGGTACCTGTCTGTCATGGGTTTGGAGGGAAAGTTCCATCCTATGGGGAGTGGAAGGCGGGACATCAGGGGGGAGGTGCTGTACTGTATATATATTTGGAGCTGATGTGGAGAGTAAGGAGTGGGAGTCTGTGTGTCAGACTGAGTACAACTGTGTGTCAGTTAGTACATACCTGATAGGTTCAGGTTTCTATGTGGGTAGCCAGAACTGATAGGTTCAGGGTCTGTGCTTTACTTTAAAGTGTTCTGTGTGAACCAAACTGTTGTATGTATGATTGAGACTAAGCCACGTTACAGTATCTTATTTACTTGATCTTTTTATTTACCCTGTTTGTTATTTAAATAAACCTTGTTCTTTTGTTTGTTAAAAATCCATTCCTGGTCTGTGTGACTCCTTATAGGGAATGGTTGGTGGCAGCATAATTAGAGTGTGGCGTACTCCAGTAGGTCTGGGGTTGTCACATTGATTGGTGTCCAGCGTGTGGGATACGACTGGTCCAGTTGTCCAGTGGTCCAGCAAAGCCTTGGCAAATGTGCCCAGAGCAAGGGGGGTCTAGTCAGGGAAAATCTGAGAGCGCGTAGGTAATCTTCTAGGCTTACCTCACGGGGAGGTACGCTAGTGGAAGAACGTGCCACCTCAGATTGGGGACTAGATTAGGGAGCTCTGAGGCAACCCGTTTTGGCGGGAAAGAGCTGAGGCAAAGCTGTGGGAAGTAACAGTGATCTAGCCTGTCTGCTGAGAGGCCTAGCAGAGGGGGTGAATTCTGCCTGGCAACAGTTGCAAGTTAGTGCTGAAGGAACAGCAGCAATCTATAGAAGGCTGTTCCTGAGGCAAAAGGAAAAAAGTCGTCGCTTTATTTTGAGGCTTGACTTTTGAAGGCAGCCTGTTCTGGGGGGGGATTATGCCCTTGACTCGAAGCCAAATGGCCGAAATGGGTGAAGTGAGAGAACCACAGGTAGACCAAGGTTCTGAGGAGGAATTTGGCTCAGTGCAGGATGAGAGCACGGGAGAACAGAACCCAGAACTCAGAAAAATGCTCCTAGCCCAACAGCATGAACTGAGGGTGAGGGAAATGGAGGAAAGATTAGAGAGAGAAAGAATGGAGGAAAGGGAGAAACAAAGACAATTTGAGTTAGAGAAAATGGCGTTTGAGCTGAAGAAGCTGGAGATAATGAATAGAAATAGTAATAACAATAATAATGAGGGGAACCCAGGGAATGGGGAAGGCAGCCTGTCTAAAACTGACCTGAAGAAATTCCCTGTGTACCACAAGGGAGATTGCCCTGAGGTGTTCTTTTCCCTCGTGGAAAGAGCGTTTGCGGACTTCTCAGTAAGGGAAACTGAGAAGATGACTATTATGCGATCTTTGATCAGTGGCAGCCTGGCAGAAGTCTATGCAGAGATGCCAGTGGAACTGATGAAAGACTTCGCTGAGTTTAAAAAACTGGTGTTTGCCAGACATGGGATAAATGCTGAACAGCTGAGGCAAAGATTCAGGTCACTCACAAAGAAACCAGAGCAGACTTTTACCCAAGTGGGGGCCCAACTGGTGAGGTTGCTAGAGAAATGGCTGTCTCAGGAGGGGACAGAGACCTTCCAGCAGCTCAAAGACTTGATAGCGCTGGAACAGTTCTATTCAGTCCTGCATGGGGAACTGAAGTTCCAGGTGAGGGAGAGGAAACCGAAATCTGTGACAGAGGCGGCAGAGATCGCAGATTTTATTTACCAAATAAGAAAGCCCTTAGGTGCTGAGGGGAAATCTGTAGGTAAACCCAAAGAAACCTACAGCAAGTACTCTCAGGGACCAGGGAAAAACCAGCAAGGGGGAGGGGCCCATGTTGAAGGGAAGCCCTCAGACATGAAACCACAAAGACCTCAGATTTTGGAGGGAAAACCAAAAACAGATGAGAAAGACTCTAAGTACAGCAGAAAATGTTATTTCTGTCAAGGAAAGGGCCATCTAATCTCAGAGTGTGAGAAATTAAAGCAGCTAAAGGGAAATTTGCCTCATGATTTGAGTGGAACCAAGCCAAAAGCTGTGTTCTGTGTCCAGAAAGAGCAAAGCTCCTTGCCATTGAGGGAGCCTGTTACCATGGCTACTCAATCTGGAACAGTTACATCTGCTGATCAGGCTGGGGAAAATGGTCCTCTTGTGGAGGTCAAGCGCTGCTTACTAGTGAGGACAGATTCGCAATTGTTTGAGACCGCAGGGGTGGACGTAGGAATACTTGACCATCAGTATAGGGGGCTAAGGGATACTTGTTCCCAGGTGACCCTGTGCCATCCAGACATTATTCCTAGGAAGTATATAATCCCAAATGAGAGCCTGAAGGTGGCAGGGATTGAGGGGCAGGTGATCTCACTGCCAGTAGCTGAGGTACCTGTGAGCTTTCAAGGCTGGAGGGGAGTTTGGCGGCTAGCGATTTCATCGACTCTGCCAGCAGCCGTGCTCGTGGGAAATGACCTGGCTGAACATGTGAAACGGGTGTGACAAACCCAGACCTACTGGGATATGTCACACAGTTACACTAAGCTGCCACCAACCATTCCCTTTAAGAAGTCACACAGACCAGGGATGGATTTTCAAACAATAAAAAGAATAAGGTTTATTTAAATACACACAGGGAAAAATAAACAATCAGGTGAATAGGATAAAGTAACGTGGCTTATTCTCACTCATACAAGCATACAGTTTGGTTCACACAGAACCCTTAACTTGAAGCACAGACCCTGAACCTATCAGTTCTGGCTAACCAACAGACACCTGAACCTATCAGGTTGGTACTCTGACACACAGTAGTACCCTGTCTGACACACAGACTCCCACAACAGCTTCTTCTTCCCAGCTGCTGCTTCGTCACAACCCAGTGTCTCTCAGCATCTCTCCCTCTCACCACACAGGCATCACATATTTATACAGTACAGCCCCTCCTCCTGATGTCCCGCCTTCCACTCCCCATAGGATGGAACTTTCCCTCCAAACCCATGACAGACAGGTAACATCAGTGCTGCATGTAACAACGGGTGCTAGTGATTACACGCTCACAAGCTACCACGGAGACAGTTCAGGGGGGTACTGAAGGGCCCGAGGCGGAAGCAGATGAGGGTAGTTCCGAAGCTGTGGTGGAAACCTTAACCACAGACAGCAAATTTGGCCAAGAGCAAAAGGCGGACGCCCCTCTCCGAAAGTGTTTTGAAAAGGTGACAGACACCCCGCTAACACCTGAAACCCCAGCGAGATTTCGTGAGAAAAAGGGAATTTTATATAGAGAGACCCTGAGGAATATCTCAAAAGGGGGAGATGGGATCAGAAGTCAGCTAGTGGTACCTGAAAAGTATCGCCCCATGATCTTACAAAGGGGGCACTCTGACATGTTTGCTGCGCACTTAGGGGTGAACAAAACACAGCAGAGAATCACACAGAATTTTTACTGGCCTGAAATAGGGAAGCAGATCAAGGAGTTCTGTAAACAATGTGATGTGTGTCAGAGGCAGGGGAATAACCGTGACAGGACCAAAGCGAAGTTGTGCCCTTTGCCTGTGATTGACACCCCGTTCAAGTGTATAGGAGTGGATATTGTGGGACTTTTGCCCAAGGCCACAAAGAGGGGGAACCGGTTCATTCTCACCATTGTGGACCATGCCACGAGGTACCCCGAAGCCATTCCCTTGACTAACATCGAAACTAACACAGTGGCAGATGCCTTGGTGGGGTATATGTCCAGGATGGGATTTGCCTCAGAAATAATCACAGATTTGGGCGCATCGTTTACATCGAAGCTCATGAAACGGTTATGGCAAATCTGTGGAATTAAACACAAGGAAACCACTGCCTATCACCCCGAAAGTAATGGGTTAACGGAGAAGTTCAATGGGACTCTGATGCGCATGATTAGGGCTTACTTGGCAGAGAATCCAAACAATTGGGACCAGAAGCTGCAATCCCTTTTGTTTGCTTATCGATCAGTGCCACAAGCCAGTACCGGGTTCAGTCCGTTTGAACTTTTGTTTGGGAGAAGGGTGAAAGGGCCACTTGATTTAATCAAGCAAAATTGGGAGCAGATCACCCAGGATGACCCACAAGATGTTGTGACATATATAGACTCTTTAATGAATGACCTGAAGAGAAACCTTGAGCTAGCAGCAGAAAACCTGCAAGCTCAGAAGGTCAGAAAGAAAACCGGGTATAACCAGAAAGCCAGGGAGAGGCACTTTAACCCAGGGGAGGAAGTGCTTTGGCCCAGGCCCAACACCAAGAAAAAAGTCAAATCATTTCTTGGGTTGGTGGGCTACTACAGAAAGTTCATCCCGAGGTTTAGCGAGATGGCGACTCCGCTGACCGATCTGACGAGGAAGAAGACTGATGACCGCATCCCGTGGACCAGCGACTGTGAGGAGGCGTTCCGGGGGTTGAAGGAGGCGCTCATCAATTATCCAGTGCTGCGTGCTCCAGACTTCGACCGGGAGTTCATCATCTACACCGATGCGTCTAACAGCGGGGTAGGAGCAGTTCTTTGCCAGGAGGATGAAAATGGTGACCAGCATCCAGTGTCCTACCTGAGTAGGAAACTCCAGAAAGGTGAGAGACATTTGGCAACCGTGGAAAAGGAGTGCCTGGCCATAGTATACGCGATTCAGAAGGCCAAACCTTACATCTGGGGAAGACATTTTATTCTGTGCACTGACCACTCACCACTGCAGTGGTTAAAGACAATGAAAACCCACAATAGTAAACTTATGAGGTGGGCTTTAAACCTGCAAGATTATGACTTTGAAGTGAAGGTGGTCGGAGGGTCAATGAACTGTGTTGCTGACGCCTTG